>NC_071280.1:648808-691308 GCF_023375685.1 Ictalurus furcatus
GTGACCGTCGAACACAACATGTAACGTCCTTATAGTTCACCTTGTGTAAGATCAGCGCCGCGACCCGACACACCGCGCACACCGGTTTCGTATCACTGCTGTAACACATCGGCGTTCTGGATTCTGATTGGTCAGGAGGTTTTTTTCTATAACAGCAGCTCGTTTCCATAGGAACAGCTCACATGACGCTCCACATAAACCGGCGCTGCTTTTGTGTTTCCGGAAGGAGTCTCCAGTGTCAGAGGTAAAGCTGGTGAGGGAACGATTTCACAGAATTAAATGTAACTACAAATGGATAAAAAGTGCAGTGTGTCTTTATATTCTTTAATAAATGCGACGGCCCTGTCTCGCTGATTGTTTTCCTAGTACGCCCCGCCCCCGAGTGGTTTATTCCTGGGGGCGACGAAGCAACGCACGAGTGTTTGAAAAGAGATTTTCTCAATTCTATGCAAATTAGGTATGATGCTGTGATGCGATTGGCTCGAATGGCTCTGAGCCCACGACCACGCCCACTAGAGACAAGAGTAGAGTCAGGCTACACCCACCGCCTGAACCACGTGTGAGTTTGAAGGTAAATTTAATAAAGTTCTCTCAGACTTTACATTATTCTTCGTGAAAATAGGCACTGACTGTAATAGAGAACGAATGGCCAGAGAGAGAGAGAGAGAGAGAGAGAGAGAGAGAGAGAGAGAGAGACATATATTTATATCAGGCCACTTATTTTCACTCTTTGAACCTAAATTACATTTGACAACATTTCTCTGTGAGACAGCCAAAACACGGCGCGGTGGGAGAAGGATATTTTGACTAGACAGGTCATCAAAGTTTTCATCAATTTTTTTTTTGTAGTAGACTTCAGACAAGAGAGAGAGAGAGAGAGATAAAGAGGGAGAGAGAGATGCAGTACGACAAAGATAGAGAGACAGGGAGGGAGGGAGGGAGAGAGAGCTGTAGAAAGACATTGAAAAAAGAGGCAGAGAGACAGGGAAGGAAAGACGCAAAGAGGTAGAAAGAGAGCCACAGGGAGACAAAAGGAGATAGATAGAGCTAGAAAGAGAGAGAGAGGAAGAGAGAGAGAGAGAGGAAGTGACACAGAGAGACAGGATAGAAATAGAGGGCGAAATAGACAGAAGAAAAGGCAGAGAGAGAGAGAGAGAATACTAGGAAGAGAGAGAGACAGACAGAAAAAGGGAGTGAGACAGAAACAAAGAGAAAAGGACAGAAAGAAAGGCACAAAGTGGGAGACAGAGAGACATGCAGGAAGACCGAGAAAGAGAGACAGGGAGGGAGAGAGATAGAAAGAGTGCAGAAGGGAGACAAAAAGAGATGGAGTTGGACAGAGAGAGAAAGAGGAAGAAAAAGGAGACAGAAGACGTGACAGAAAGAGAGACAGAGAATGAAAGAGAGACAGAGCGAGAGACAAAGAAAAAAATGAGAAAGACAGGAGAGACAGAGACAAACAGAAAGAGAGAGAGTCAAAGAATAGTGTGTGTAAAAGCGGCACCAACCTTCCTCCATTAGTCAGAATGGTGTGTGTGTGTGTGTGTGTGTGTGTGTGTGTGTGTGTGTGTGTGTGCGTGTGTGTGTTAATATGCATTTGAGTAACTTAAGCATTTTAATCATGAACTCTATCCACTGTTGTCTGCATGAGCTGACCTTGATGCTGTGATAATAACACACACACACACACACACACACACGCACACACACACACACACACACACGCCTCTCTTGATCATCACACAGACCATTAGGAAGGAATTGCTCTTAAATGGAGGGAGAGTTCGTGTCAGAGGTGGAGCGAGAAGAGAAAACAGGACAGAGTCGTTTGTTGTGATTAGACGATGGAGAGAAGCGAGCCGGACGAATGCGGAGTGTGAAGAGAAAAAAAGAACAGAATAATGCGTAGTCATGCTGAAATGAAAAGGGGAGGGTACAAAGAAAAGGTCACGTTCGTTAACGCCATCGTGTATATAGAGCTCGCTCGCCACTGTGTGACTCGTTTACTGTGTGACTCGTTTACTGCTTCTTTTACTGTGTGACTCATTTATTGCTTCGTTTACTGTGTGACTCGTTTACTGTGTGACTCATTTACTGCTTCGTTTACTGTGTGACTCTTTTACTGTGTGACTCATTTACTGCTTCGTTTACTGTGTGACTCGTTTACTGTGTGACTCATTTACTGCTTCGTTTACTGTGTGACTCGTTTACTGTGTGACTCATTTACTGCTTCGTTTACTGTGTGACTCGTTTACTGTGTGACTCATTTACAGTGTGACTCGTTTACAGTGTGACTCGTTTACTGCTTCGTTTACTATGTGACTCGTTTACTGCTTCGTTTACTTTTGTGACTCGTTTACTGTGTAACTCGTTTACAGTGTGACTCATTTACTGTGTGATTCGTTTACTGCTTCGTTTTCTGTGTGACTCGTTTACTGTGTGACTCATTTACTGCTTCGTTTACTGCTTCGTTTACTTTTGTGACTCGTTTACTGTGTAACTCGTTTACAGTGTGACTCATTTACTGTGTGATTCGTTTACTGCTTCGTTTTCTGTGTGACTCGTTTACTGTGTGACTCGTTTACTGCTTCGTTTACTTTTGTGACTCGTTTACTGTGTAACTCGTTTACAGTGTGACTCATTTACTGTGTGATTCGTTTACTGCTTCGTTTTCTGTGTGACTCGTTTACTGCTTCGTTTACTGTGTGACTTGTTTACTGCGTGACTCTTTTACTGCTTCGTTTTCTGTGTGACTCATTTACAGTGTGACTCGTTTACTGTGTGACTCGTTTACTGCTTCGTTTTCTGTGTGATTCGTTTACTGCTTCGTTGACTTTTGTGACTCGTTTACTGTGCGACTCGTTTACTGCTTTCATTCAAACATCATATATTCTCGTTCGAGCATCACACAGAGTAAGCGTCACTGAAACGCCAGGGTGCTCACGGTCGTGCTCACGGCCGTGCTCACTTTAACAGGAACGCCTGCAGTTATCCAGTCAGCCAATCATGTAGCAGCGGCTGAATGATGAATAACAACAAAACGTCAGGAGCTTCGTTTCATCGGCATGAGCCCATCCACCTCGAGGTCTGATGTGATGTGCGCTCTGTGATGCTTTTCCGCTCAGCGCGGCTGTAAAGAGTGGGGTGTTTATTATTTGAGACGTTCGCACCCGCTGGATGTTTTTTGTTTTTCGTACCATTGTGTGTAAACTCTACAGACCGTTTAGACTGTCTAGAGAGACCCTAGAGGCTGACTGGATAATTACATGAATGTACAGGTGTTCCTATTAAAGAGGCCAGCTCAAAATTTTGAATCCTGACCCGCTTTTATAAACCCACGCTATATTATTTCATCATGCTTTTTTCCCCCTCTACACATCCAGCATGTTTCTTTAATAAATAAAGCTGTTTATTTCGGGACATGACGCAGGGTTTAACCTGAACAGAAGGGGGCGCGGTGGGAGGAACAGAAGCGTACAGCGTGCCACAGCTGACGGACAGCGCAGGAGAGCTGCTTTCATGTACGCTTCTCTCCGATTTCATCACCGTGTCATTTATTCCGTACCGTCTCCGCTGGGAACATTTCGCCAGGCAGGATATGTGGCTTATATATATAAATAAAATGTATTTATTTCTTTGTATTTTTAGTTGAAGCTGAGTGGTGGTGAAAGTGTGCTAGTGACTGGAAGCCTGTGAATGTATCTGGGCCAGGACAAGAATTGGCATCAGTGCAGGAGAACAGGAAATCAGAGGGGATCGTCATATTCGGAAATAATCATATGCCAAAAAAAAAAAACCCCAAATCATATAAAGATATTTTTTAAAAAACAACAACAACAAAAAAAACATCAACGCAGAAGTAGTAGAGATTGTATTATTGGCAAGACATGAAAGCAGATACAGCGCGTCTCATCTCGTACCAAATCCTGAAGCCGGTTAAAGAATTTAATCAAAATAAAAACGGGGGAAAAAATATTTCGATCAGAGATCCAGAGCACTGCCGATGGATTTATATTAAAAGGCAAAAATACAACACGTAGATACGGTGAAGCTTTCAACTGAGAGAGAGAACGAGAGAGAGAATGAGAGAGAGAGAGAGAACGAGAGAGAGAGCGAGAGAGAGAGAATGAGAGCGAGAGAGAACGAGAGAACGAGAGAGAGAGAGAACGAGAGAGAGAATGAGAGAGAGTGAGAACGAGAGAGAGAATGAGAGAGAGAGAGAACGAGAGCGAGAGTGAGAACGAGAGAGAGAACGAGAGAGAGAGCGAGAGAGAGAGAGAATGAGAGCGAGAGAGAACGAGAGAACGAGAGAGAGAGAGAACGAGAGAGAGAATGAGAGAGAGAGAGAACGAGAGCGAGAGTGAGAACGAGAGAGAGAACGAGAGAGAGAATGAGAGCGAGAGAGAGAGAGAATGAGAGCGAGAGAGAACGAGAGAACGAGAGAGAGAGAGAACGAGAGAGAGAATGAGAGAGAGTGAGAACGAGAGCGAGAGTGAGAACGAGAGAGAGAATGAGAGCGAGAATGAGAGAGAGAGAACGAGAGAGAGAATGAGAGATAGAGAGAGAGAATGAGAGAGAGAGCGAGAGAGAGAGCGAGAGAGAGAGAGAGAGAGAGAGAAAGAGAGAGAGAGAATGAGAGAGAGAGAGAGAATGAGAGAGAGAGAGAATGAGAGGGAGAGAGAATGAGAGAGAGAGAGAGAATGAGAGAGAGAGAGAATGAGGGAGAGAGAATGAGAGAGAGAGAGAGAATGAGAGAGAGAGAATGAGGGAGAGAGAGAATGAGAGAGAGAGAATGAGGGAGAGAGAATGAGAGAGAGAGAATGAGAGAGAGAGAATGAGGGAGAGAGAGAGAGAATGAGAGAGAGAGAATGAGGGAGAGAGAGAGAGAATGAGAGAGAGAGAGAATGAGAGAGAGAGAATGAGGGAGAGAGAGAGAGAATGAGAGAGAGAGAGAATGAGAGAGAGAGAGAGAGAGCGAGAGAGAGAGAGGATGAGGGAGAGAGAGAGAGAGAGAATGAGACAGCGAGCGAGAGAGAGAGAGAGAGAATGAGGGAGAGAGGACGAGAGAGAGAGGAAGAGAGAACGAGAGGGAGAGGGAGAGAGAATGAGGGAGAGAGGACGAGAGAGAGGAAGAGAGAACGAGAGGGAGAGAGAGAGAGAATGAGAGAGAGAGAGTTGTAATTGTGGGTGATTTGCTGTGGTATAACAGGAATAAAACACTTCCTATAACACACAGCATGCTGTTAAATAATGAACTTGGGTGCGGTTGATTATTTTCCTCTAACAGCGCGCCCCCTAGTGGTTAATTCCTTACGGAAGTAAAGCGGCGTCTTCTTGAGCGTGATGAACATTTCATGACCACGTACAGTTTCGTCCGAAACTCAGAAATGATAAATACATCAACTACAATTTGTTTTTAGTATTTCTCTCTCTCTCTCTCTCCCTCTGTCTCACATACACACACACACACACACACACAAACACACACTATGACAGCTGCGTTCTCGATTTGTCAGGAAAAAAACAAATAAAAAACAAATAACAGCTTATTGTAGAAATTGGATTGAGCTTTTTTTCTGTTTGAGGAAAGTCTCCGTGCTTTCAAAGCTTTTCATTTCGTTTGGAATGTATAAGAGTTTGGCAAGTGTGTGTGTGTGTGTGTGTGTGTGTGTGTGTGAGTGTGTGTGTGTTTTGGAAAAATATATTTGAAAACAGATTTCCTGAAATGTGTGTAAGCAGCTCATGATAAGAGCCGTGTGTTATTTTATTTTGCGGATGTGTGTATAGACTCGTGTGTGTATTGAGCGCAGAGATTTTTCCCCTCTACTCAGTTTGTTGAGATTTAAATGGATTGCTGAACCACTGAGTCGATTGAATTTGATTCATTATGGTCAATATTTACGGTTAAACGTGATAGTCTTGTAACGCTGACAGGGAAAAGAAAGTGCTAATGATTTTAGTGCTAATGATTCATTTTAAACGCTAACTTGGAGAGACGCACATGGAATTAAAGAGCGTAAACCTCAGGCTTGCACAGGATCTGATACGAAACGATTCATAAGGCAACGAGTCGATATTTGATGATACTGAATCGGATGCGAAACGATTCATAAGGCAATGAGTCGATATTTGATGATACTGAATCTGCTATGATACAAAACGATTCATAAGGCACCGAGTTGATATTTGATGATACTGAATCTGATACGAAACGATTCATAAGGCAATGAGTTGATATTTGATGATACTGAATCTGATACGAAACGATTCATAAGGCAATGAGTTGATATTTGATGATACTGAATCTGATACGAAACGATTCATAAGGCAATGAGTTGATATTTGATGATACTGAATCTGATACGAAACGATTCATAAGGCAATGAGTTGATATTTGATGATACTGAATCTGATACGAAACGATTCATAAGGCAATGAGTTGATATTTGATGATACTGAATCTGATACGAAACGATTCATAAGGCACCGAGTTGATATTTGATGATACTGAATCTGATACGAAACGATTCATAAGGCACCGAGTTGATATTTGATGATACTGAATCTGATACGAAACGATTCATAAGGCAATGAGTTGATATTTGATGATACTGAATCTGATACGAAACGATTCATATTGGCAATGAGTTGATATTTGATGATACTGAATCTGATACGAAGCGATTCATAAGGCAATGAGTTGATATTTGATGATACTGAATCTTACACAAAACGATTCATAAGGCAACAAGTCGATATTTGATAATACTGAATCTTATACAAAACGATTCATAAGGCAACAAGTCGATATTTATGATACTGAATCTGATACAAAGCGATTCATAAGGCAGTGAGTCGATATTCGATGATACTGAATCTGATACGAAACTATCCATAAGGCAACGAGTCGATATTCGATGATACTGAATCTGATATGAAGCGATTCATAAGGCAGTGAGTCGATATTCGATGATACTGAATCTTATACAAAACGATTCATAAGGCAACAAGTCGATATTTATGATACTGAATCTGATACGAAACTATCCATAAGGCAACGAGTCGATATTCGATGATACTGAATCTGATACAAAACTATCCATAAGGCAACGAGTCGATATTCGATGATACTGAATCTGATATGAAGCGATTCATAAGGCAGTGAGTCGATATTCGATGATACTGAATCTGATACGAAACGATTCATAAGGCAACGAGTCGATATTCGATGATACTGAATCTGATACGAAACGATTCATAAGGCAACGAGTCGATATTTGATGATACTGAATCTGATACGAAGCGATTCATAAGGCAACAAGTCGATATTTGATGATACTGAATCTGATATGAAATGATTCATAAGGCAATGAGTCGATATTTGATGACACTGAATCTGATATGAAACGATTCATAAGGCAATGAGTCGATATTTGATGGCACTGAATCAGATACGATACGAAACGATTCATAAAGCAATGAGTCGATTTTTGATGATACTAAACCTGATACGGAACAAAGCGATTCATAAAGCAATGAATCGATATTTGATGATACTGAATCTGATATGAAACGATTCATAAGGCAATGAGTCGATCGTTGATGACACTAAATCTGATACGATACGAAACAATTCATAAAGCACTCCATATCCCCTCTTTCCCTCTCGCCATCTTCACAACAGAAATGCTTCTAGACGTCATACACAGTCTGCACTTACACTTTGCCTTTGTTTGTGGGAATTTATTCCATTTAATTCTTTGCTATAAAACAAGACCTTTGCATCCGAGGACTGCTTTTACCCCAGCGCAAAGCCCTCGAGCATGGGGCAGCGTGATACCTTCCTCAGTGGGCCTCTATTTATTAGCACTTGATTGTTGCAGTTCCCAGTCTGACCACTAGAATGCAACTGAAGCTAAGCATCTAGACAGGCGAGAAATCAACAGTATGGGCTTGTATCTGTCAAATATTAACATTAAAAAGTATTTCTAATGGAATATATGATGTATGAAGCTGTGAATGAAGACTTTATTTTATATATATATATATATATATTTATATGTGTGTGTGTGTATAGTGTGACTCTAACAGGAGGCCTGTTATAAAAAGTATAAAAGCGAGAGGATAAAAAACAAAGAGAAGAGTAAGTGAGATAGGGCTGGAGAGGAGGAGAGCCTGTAGCCTGCGGCTCCTCAAAGCTATAAATATCTAACTCATTTCTTTGATTTAAAAACAGAGGGGGGTTTCGGTGCAACCCCGTTTTCTTCATCCCCCTCTTCTCTCTCTCTCTCGCTCTCTCTCTCTCTCTCTCTCTCTCTCGCTCTCTCTCTCTCTCTGATTGAAGCAGTGTCATCTACGATGTGGGCGAAGGAGTCAAATCATCAGTGTATTTTTCTCTCTTCTTTCTCTCCGTGTGTGTGTGTGTGTGTGTGTGTGTGTGTTCTCTCTGTGAAGTGACGCAAAGACCACAAACCGTATGATGTTACTGCAAGACAGAGAGAAAAAGGTAGAGAGATTTTTTTTTTTTTAAAAAACGGCCAAAGCCTCGAGCAAATTCACACGGAGTTGACCGACTTTTCCCAAATTCACACCGGATGTGTCGCGTCACGACGTTCCGGAACGACCCCCTCATGGATATGAGAAGTTCCACACGGAGGTGTGTTTTCGTAGGCTGTGTGTCTCTAGTACCGAATCTCAAGTTACCGTCCGTGCGGAATTTCTCACGTGTCCGTGTGGGTTTCCCCCGTGGTCTCTGGTTTCCTCCCACCTGCTTTTAAAACGAAGTCGAAACGGTCGCAAAAGCACTTTCGCATTGAGAGAAAGAAAAAAAAAGAACAAGAGAACTTGCGAACCCCGTCCCACGTTCCTGACTTTCATCGTTGGTATCATCGTGTTTGAACTTTTAATACAAAAACATTTAGATCACAGTGGATTAAACCCAATTAAACAGTGATGTACGGAATCGCTGGGGACATGAGGCGATACGAGGAAAACATCACATCACGATACTTGAAGACGAACGTACGGTACGGTACGATAGACTCTCTGTCACGTAGAACCGTCAAGGTGATGATGATCTCTCGGAAAAGCGTATCGTGACGATACCGATATCACCATCTCAGTATTATATCATCATATCATATCACTCGGCCTTAACGGACAGGAGATCAAGTACTAATCCCAAAGAGATTACTACAAGGAAGACTATACAAATATATATTTATATTTACACACACACAGGAGTTCATTTGTCGATTTCAACGAAGACTGAAGTTAACATTTCCGCCTCCATTATGGAGAACACAAACTGGGAATCGAACCCCGGACCCGTGAGGCGAACGTGCTAACCACTAATCCACCGCATACACACACACACACACACACACACACACGCGGTAAGGAATAGAACATGTACAGTGCACTCAGTAATGAATCCTAATCGAGTGTGTGTGTGTGTGTGTGTGATGATGAATGGACTTGGTTTGATTCCTCTCTACACGCTGCACGTGTGCATCATACATCCGTTACGATCTGGTCCTTCACGCGTTCTTTAAAGGTTCCGAGCACGTGCGAACGTCTAAATCTAACCTCAAGAGTGTGTGAAGAGTGTGTGAAGAGTGTGTGAAGAGTGCGTGAAGAGTGTGAAGTGCATGAAGAGTGTGTGAAGAGTGTGTGAAGAGTGCGTGAGGGTGTAACGATGTATAAACAACCCATGAACGCATTGTACTTCCAACCTTTCTGATATAAAGAAGCATTAAGCGCATTAGGGAAGGCGCGCGCGTGTGTGTGTGTGTGTGTGTGTGTGCGACGTGGCTTCGATTTTACACGTCTCGGTAACTGTATACGTGCAGCTGCCGTGTTCTGGATCCGGATTGGACGAGGGGTGTCGATCGGATTCGTTTCCAGAGAGCAGCGCAGCTGCAAATCGCAGGTTTAATTATTATTACCTTCGAATACGATAAATGTAACTATAAACGGATAAAAACTATGAAGGAATAAAAATGCTCTTATCCATATTATTATTATGATTATGATTATTATCATTATGAGTACAGTACAAACATCTCACGCACACACACACACACACACACACACACAGTTCTCACCTGAGTGTTTTATATTCCCTGTGTGTAATTATTTAATGTGTTTAATTACATACTGTTCCTGTCACTCATGAGAAGATCAGCGTGATTCTTGTGTTTGTATGAGAATAATTAGACTTCTGTGTGTGTGTGTGTGTGTGTGTGTGTGTGTGTGTGTGTGATTAGAATTCTCTGATGTAAATGTGTCAGCTTTGACAGAACGCTACTCTGCATAATATTAAACAAACGCTTAAAGAAAAAGAACGAGTGCCATCTGATATCAGCGTGCCTTATTACGGCAAAGTGTGTGTGTGTGAGTGTGTGTGTGTGAGTGTGTGTGTGTGTGTGTGTGTGACTTCGCCTTGTCCTCTGGCGTGTTTTTTTTTATAGCACGCCTCCTAACTATTAAGGAATTAGCTGTAACCAGGTTGTCAGGCGAGCGCGAATTTGCGATCTGGAAATGATAGGAAACGTAATAAACAGAAGGAGGAGAAGAAAAAAGATGACGAAAGAAAAAGTTCAGTTTTTTTCCCTTCCTGCAGGAGAGGATTAGCAGAACCAGTGGGGGGGGGGGGGTGTTAGGGGGAGGGGTTCGAGCGGGGACTCGGTTTTGCTCGAGCTGCATGAATTTCATGCGCTAACCAGTTTTCTGGGACTTGGAGTTCTTTAGTTTTTCCCTCAAGGTAAAGTGTAATGAAGGACTAATGAATTCTGGGAGTTTTGGAGGTTTTTTTCCCCTTCCATTCTGCCCTCAAGGATAAAGTAATGGAGGCATCATCTCTCTCTCTCTCGGTCTCTCTCTCGCTCTCTCTCTCTCTCTCACACACACACACACAGTTGCGATGTTTGACGGACGAGTGGTTGCTCAGCTATAAGGGTCATTTTTGTTTTGATGGATGAGAACATTGGTTAGATGGAGGGTTGGATAGATGGACAGATGGATGATTAGATGTTGGTTGGATGGATAGTTAGATGGATGGTTGGATGGATGGATGGATGATTAGATGGATGGATGGATATTTAGATGTATGTATGGATGGATGAATGGTTAGATGGATGGATGATTATATGGATGGATGGATGGATATTTAGATGGATGTATGTATGGATGGATGGATGGTTAGATGGATGTATGATTAGGTGTTGGATGGATGGATATTTAGATGTATGTATGGATGGATGGATGGTTAGATGGATGGATGATTAGGTGTTGGATGGATGGATAGTTAGATGGATGGATGATTAGGTGTTGGATGGATGAATGGTTAGATGGATGGATGATTAGGTGTTGGATGGATGGATGGTTAGATGGATGGATGGTTAGATGGATGGATGGATGGATGGATGGATGATTAGGTGTTGGATGGATGGATGGTTAGATGGATGGATGGATGGATGGATGGATGATTAGGTGTTGGATGGATGGATGGTTAGATGGATGGATGGATGGATGGATGGATGATTAGGTGTTGGATGGATGGATGGTTAGATGGATGGATGGATGGATGGATGGATGATTAGGTGTTGGATGGATGGATGGTTAGATGGATGGATGAATGGTTAGATGGATGGATGATTAGGTGTTGGATGGATGGATGGTTAGATGGATGGTTAGATGGATGGATGATTAGGTGTTGGATGGATGGATGGTTAGATGGATGGATGATTAGGTGATGGATGGATGGATGATTAGGTGTTGGATGGATGGATGGTTAGATGGATGGATGAATGGTTAGATGGATGGATGATTAGGTGTTGGATGGATGGATGGTTAGATGGATGGATGGATGGTTAGATGGATGGATGATTAGGTGTTGGATGGATGGATGGTTAGATGGATGGATGAATGGTTAGATGGATGGATGATTAGGTGATGGATGGATGGATGATTAGGTGTTGGATGGATGGATGGTTAGATGGATGGATGAATGGTTAGATGGATGGATGATTAGGTGTTGGATGGATGGATGGTTAGATGGATGGATGAATGGTTAGATGGATGGATGATTAGGTGTTGGATGGATGGATGATTAGGTGTTGGATGGATGGATGGTTAGATGGATGGATGAATGGTTAGATGGATGGATGATTAGGTGTTGGATGGATGGATGATTAGGTGTTGGATGGATGGATGGTTAGATGGATGGATGAATGGTTAGATGGATGGATAGATGGATGGTTAGATGGATGGATGATTAGGTGTTGGATGGATGGATGATTAGGTGTTGGATGGATGGATGGATGGATGGAACAGACAAGTGCAGCGCTCTGAAGAAAGGATTCTCATGTAAATGTAAAATGAATAACACACACGGGGTTGTGCAGTTACAGGAAACCCATCAGTGATGACGCAGAGGTACAGCTCCACCCCTCCGAAGGGGATTATTTTACAGTACCTGCACGTCCTGAAGTGTTTTATTCCTCCAACACATTTTGTTATTATTAAAAGACTTTCATTTACTAAACGTCGTTATCGAGAACAACTCAGTTCCGGCTTCACCGCTGACGCCGGAGACTCCTTACAGAAAACGTCACCATATCAACGATTATACGAGGTGGTGCTGTTTTTTTTCCATCTCCATTTTTCATTTTGACCTACGATAAGCTGCAGCACGACAATCCAGCTACATGTAGCTCCGCCCACTTTCCTAAGGAACCAGAACTATCCTTACTTTTGAGAAGTTTCGAATTCACAGATTAAAATAAATTAATGAATCAATTTCACACAAAAAAAAAGAAAAGTAAAGAAAGTGTGCGTGCAAACGTGCGTAGTAACGGAAACGGATCCCGCTATCCGTACAGTCCACCCGAGGGATGAAATATTCCATTCTAAACATCCGAGCTCCACAGGAAGCGCGTCGTCGTGGACGTAAACATCGGACGGAAACGTTCAGAAAGCGTAAAAGTCTGTAAACCTAACGGAAACGGCTCGGACGGACCGTCCTCAGCTCGCGGTACGTCTTCCCGATCCGTCAGCGGCGCCGCTACAGCACGGACGCGTCGTGTCGATCCGCTCTTTCACGAGTCTGACTGCTGTCTCTCAGCTGCCACGCCACGCTGTCTCTTATACAATGCGCCTCAATATTACGTATCACCGCGGCGTCTCCGTGCCGGTATTGTGCATTGTACTGGATGTTCATACTCATAAAAGGATTTTTTCCCCCACCCCCACTCTTAGTCCAACAATACGTCCATTTTGTTTCCAAACGCTATTTTTAAAATGGTTTCTCGCCACTGAAGCACGGATTTCATCTTGCAGATGCTCTTCAACGAGTGACAGTGCCGAGGGGTTTCAAATAAACTATTCATAAAGAATTAACAGATACACAAAATGGCGTCCACGCCCGTCCATGCCGATGGCATGGGGACGTTCAGGACTTGGCTTTAGCAGAGCTGTACTTTCCTCAGTCAATTTCATACTTCTGGAAAATCTGACGATGCAACTTCCTGTCGAACTTGTTTAAGGTTCACGGCACAAGACGCGCCGTTTTGGAGCGCCTCTGACCCGGTCGCCTAACCGTCACTACCTGGATCCTTACGCTCGGCCATTTTTCCCGCTCCCAACACGTCACGAGTGTTCACTTCCTGCATGATAAATATCTCCCGCCCTTTCACAGGCGCCACGGTAACGACATAATCCCGTCTGATCGGTGTATGTATACGCCGTCTTGTATTTTTTAGAAACTTATACTAATCAAGTGTACATAGTAGTCTCCAAAATAAGACGGATGGAAAAACATTTTGCTGTTTAACCCTTCTGTGTGTGTGTGTGTGTTCTGCTTCAATCCAGATTTCTTCACACATTTATCATCCCTCGCTGGGATGGAAAAAAAAACGCGATCAGTCCACTCGGTAGCTGGAGTGCACCAGGAGTGTGAGAGTGATAAACACCTGCAGAAAGAGCAGCCATTGTTGATTAGATACGCTCGTAGGTAAAGGAGTGAGGTGCGAGGGGCCGATTTCTTTCTCGCGCAGACTGTAGTGGTCACGCAGCCAATCAGTGACAGTCGTGCTAGTCAGGTGATCACACAGACTGACCCGCCCCCTCGATCTGATCTCCGACAGTTTCAGCCGGTCACGTCGTTAGCGAGACGTCACGATGCTAGTCCGACAGTCGAGATCGTCACCTCTGTCGAAGCTCAGAGTGTAACCGAACATCAGCCCTCATTCCCTGCAGCTGCGTAACCCGTGTACGTGCAGTACCGCAGTGTGCATCGCTCCCGCCTTTTAATCCGAGTCCCGGTGCGCATCGGGATATCGGTGTGTACGTGCGCGCGAGCTATTCATGAGCCGAATTAGTTTTGGAGCGCATAAACGACTCCGTGTTTCACGCCGTAATTCTGTCACCTTTTAAAGACGCAGTCATTACTCTAGAGGAACTCGGCTGGTGACTGCAGCAGTGCTCCAGGCTGAGGGTTCTCTCATTCATTCTCTCTCTCTCTCTCTCTCTCTCTCTCTACTAGGATTTAATCGTCTCGACACAATATCACACCGTCACGATCCCCAATAATGTTATATCACTGGACCTGCCAGCATTTGTGCATCTTGCGTGCGCCGTAATTTACCGTCGGAGTACACTAGTGCGAGTTATTACTCAAACAGCACCCCAGCTTCTATCTGTTTCCCTCCAATAAACACACACACACACACACACACACACACAAAAGCTCTGGAATGACGCACAGTTCCGTAGGTGTATCGAAATCTCCGTTATTAACAGACGGCGCCTGGAAGCTCCGCCCACTTTCTTCGATCTCACACGATCTGCAGTAGACAGGTTGCACGGCGCTTTCCTCACGTTCTGTCTCATATATATATATATATACACACGGATTACATCAACACTGTACGGTTCTGTTGTTTTTTCACTGAGAAACCTGCCGCTGCCACCAAGCAGTTCCCGACTTGTATTATTATTATTATTATTATTATTATTATTATTATTATTACGCCCTCCTCTACGCTCCTCAAACCTGAAATGGTGCTTATATTCTTTTAAGTCTATCATCTTCTGAATGATTAAATCGTTATCTTGACGTTTTAAATAGTAAATCACAATGGGGGGTGTTGGGGAAGGGGAAGGGGAAGGGGGGGGGCAAATAAACGACCAAATATCGCCTACTCCTAATTATCATTCTTTCATTTCTCCTCTCCAGGACGACAGCTCCTCTTTTTTCCAGTTCAGCGCATCGCTCCATCAGGAAGCCCTGCTCATGCTGGCTGTCATGGAGGAGTACGACTGGCACGTGTTCTCCGTGGTGACGACCAGGTTCCCCGGCCACCAGGAGTTCGTGGCGACCATCCGCGTGACCGTGGAGCACAGTTTCGTGCGCTGGGACCTGCAGAGCGTGGTGACGCTAGACGGCGTGGGCGAGCCCGAAGACCGAGCGCACGTGCAGCTCAAGCGCATCCAGTCGCCCGTCATTCTGCTCTACTGCTCCAAGGACGAGGCCGAGCTGGTGCTGGCCGAGGCCCGGTCGCTCGGGTTGGTCGGCGCCGGCTTCGTGTGGATCGTTCCGAGTCTCACGTCCGGCAGCCCCGAGCGTACGGCGGAAACCTTTCCGCCGGGGACCATTTCCATAGCGTACGACGAGTGGGACTATCCGCTGGAGACGCGTGTGAGGGACGCGGTGGGGATTTTCAGTCACGCCGCCGCCGCCATGTTTCGAGAGCAAGGACGCATACCGGACGGGACGGTTAGCTGCTCGGGTCAAGCGGAGAAGCCAGAGGTTCCTCCCAGCGCGTTACGCAGGTACGTTGACGTTTTACGCATAAATATCCCATCACGTGTGGTTTAGCAGATCTCACGCTGTCCGAACGTGTCAAAACCGATCTCGTCGGAGCCTGTTAAGCGTGGCACTACGTCTACTAGCGGGCCAAGCATTTTTCAATCAGCTGTAAGTGTTCTAAATTTCATCCGCATGGAAATCTGACCACGAAAGCAGAAACGATTTGCTCCCGAATCTATACTCCGACCTCACACAAATCGTTTGCGTCGTCCGAAATATTTAACGCGCACACGTGTTCGACTGCCGAGGTTGGCGGGCGTTGCGCACGAGTCTACTCACGTGTGTCTTTCTCTTGCCGCCGGTAATCATACCTGGCTAATTGTTTTTGACACTCCGCAAGCTGTGCTTGTTTTGATAACAGACAGCCCAGGGTTCATCCCATGCAGTGTTGTGACAGGAGATCACCGGGATATTACAGCCGCAGCCGGAGAAACCGAACACAAAATATGGCGCACGTCCTCTCAGAAGGATCTCAGAAGGATTTCGTCTTTTTTTCGCCCATTTACATTAAAGCGCTGCCGGATATACCGTACAGAGGAAAGGAGGAAAAAAAAAAACGCGACATGGAGTGCGTAAGAACAGCTTTAACACACCTTAGTGTCGAAATACTGCAGGATACAGTTTCTAATTGAGATCAGTTCTGAACTGGAGTGATGGAGCTGAGGGTGAGGAACTGTCAGAGCTACGTTTCGCACAGCACAGTCACACCACACAGTGTGTTTCCACATATTCCACATATATATATATATATCATGACTAGGCCACGCCCACATCAGGTCTAAATCCAGCTACATATACAGATAGTGCCATTGTGTTGGCATATAGTATGGGCTTTTTGTCTTTTTTTTTGTTGTTTTTTTTTTTTGTACAGAAAGCTATCAAGATTCAGGAGTTGCCATGGGTTCCCATCACTCACTCTGTGTCTCAGCGCTGGAAAGTGTGTGCTGAGTAGGCGTTTCTCTTTTGATCTCTCTCTCTCTCTCTCTCTGTCTCTCTCTCGGTTGCTAAGGTGGTTTGTATCTGGGACACTGCAGACTGTAGAACGAGAACATTTACATGACGAGCTCGTCCGCGGCGCACGCGTTACGAGAACGCTCCTCCGCAAAGCGGACTCCCGAACGCCGTTACTTTCGCCGCCCGGGGCGCAGTCCCATTAAACTGTGCTAAATCGACGAGGATAAAAAGCGACGGGGTGTTTTTACAAGCTCTCGCCGCGCTCCGGGCGAAAGCCTCGCCGTTAATGCTGGAGAGAGAAAGAGAGAGAGGTTATGTTCATATAAGAGTCATTATGTAAATTAGCGCTGCGGTGAGAGAAGTAGCTGAGTCTCAGGAGCAGGTGTATAGACCTGACCTTATTTTTACACACTGTCTGCCTTCAGGCAAAACACCTCTCTCTCTCTCTCTCTCTCTCTCTCTCTCTCTCTCCCTACTTTATTTATTTCTTAAGTTGAGTTCTCTATTCTGATTGGTCACATTAAAAGCTTCTTCTTCTTCTTCCTGTTGTTATTATTACGTTACCGTTTCTATAGTAACAGGGACTTAGGGTGGATGCCGGACGCTCCGCACATACGGATTACGCTGACGCGTTTACAGTCACTGATACGCAAGGTGACACGTATGGAAGGAGTCTCCAGTGTCAGCGCTTTGTAACAGTCAGAGGTAAAGCTCCTCGGATTCTCTGTAACACGACAAAACCGAGAAGGAAAAAGAGAGACGCTGGTGAGGGACAGACCGTTTATAACTGCTATAACACACGTATACGTGAGCGATACGCGACACTGAAACGAGTGACGTACTTAGTAGTAGTAGTAGACGGTACCGAAATTTTTTTTTTCTTTTTTAAACACAATAATGTTTTAATGGTTATTTCACATTTCTGAGGTAGAAATGTTATCTTTCTGTACTGCGGATGAGTCCGTGTGTGCGCGGCGCTGTCGGCCATGCCGCCGCTATCTACACCGCTACACACACACACACACCTCGGAGACACGCGCGAGGTCTGGCATACGCGTCTCGTTATTCCTCGGTAAATACTCGGGATTTTGTTTTATTTGCAGGAGAACGGATGCCTCCACACCCGGGCGCTAACCGGATCTCGGGACGTGTTTAACGTCCTCAGCAGCCGTGCGCCGGCAGAAAGGCTTTTAAACGCGTGATATAAATTCTCAATCTCTCTCCTCAGAGCGTCCGAGGTCTTTACAAACCGGTTCTGCTCGCCGAACCAACGGCGGAACGAGACACGAGCTACCTTGACACGAGCGATTGACGTTTGCTCGCGGCCCCAGACAAAACGGGCGTTTATTAGCAGACGGTCCGCGCTTGGTTCTCCAGAGACGACCTGGGTTTATTTATTCACCGCTCAGACCAGGACGATCATCCACTCAGATTCTGCATCACGCTAATAAAATACGTCGCTCCAGCCGAGGCATTGACTTTTTCCCGCTGTTTTTTCTTCTCCCGCTGACGCTTAATGTTGAGAAGAATCGATGGACACCAAAGGCGCTGGTTTAGTCCAGTAATCAATCCTTACAGGTTGACCTATACGCCGAATGATTTTCTCCCCACGTACGCCGCACGTTTATTTATTTATTTCACTGGAACGGATCCCTGCATCGGAACTCGCTGAGGTGGCCATTTTTAAAAAAACGACGATAAATAAGGCGTGGCCACAAGTCAATATCTAATCTCCTGTTTAGGACCGCTTTGCATTATGCGTCTGAATATCTCCCTATCATCTCAAACGCTCGATTCCGATTGGTCAGGAGATGTTCGTTCGCTGTATCGACGGGTTCGTTATCGTTTCCGTAGCAACAGCACGTTCGCGGGGACTCGTACGGCAGACGCCCCCACGTAAACAGCTTGCGGAATTGTTGATACGTGAAGAGATGTTTATTTAACGTTCATGGAAGGAGTCTCCAGTGTCAAACGAAAAAAACGACAAGCTGTGTGTGTGTGTGTGTGGGGGGGGGGTGGGGGGAGGGGTACGTGTGTTTTTAGGTGCTCTAGCGATATAACGTTTCATGGAACATTAAATGTAACTATAAACGGATAAAAAAAAAAAAGTATGTCTGTTGTTAATGAATGAAAAATTGTAATTGTTGATTACTTTCGTATTTCAGCACACCCCCTCGTGTTTTACTCTGTACACAACGCCCCTCCGTCGTCCTGAATCCGTCGTCATGACGCCCAGTCCTAACCCTCGTGTGAAAACACGTTTATATCTTTCTTATCATTTACACGGAAAGATAAACTATGGGTTCGATATTTATTTATTTCTGGGCTCGTCTGATGTGTGATTAGAGAGTGAAACATGTTCACACACTCGCGCGAGGATTAAGAGAGCGCTCCGACACAACTGGGGGGGAAATCGATGCTCATTTTTCCGCTGCGGTGAACTTTGATATATGAACTGCGCCCATGCCTCCACCACACACACACACACACACACACACACACAGCCGCATCAGTGTAGCAGGTGGCTCAGCTCGCTCTCTGTTTATGCCTAAAGCTAAACTACATTCCTCACTCAGTTTTTTTTTCCACACAGAAATGTAGCATGTTAAAGATATATTACAGTGTACAGGAGGACAGTAACGTTTACGTGGGTTTTTAAACCATAAGGTCAAAATCGGAAGAAAAAAAACAACACCACTGCAACTAAATAAACTAATGTGCGTTTGGAATAAAAATAAATAAATAAATAACCTTAACGATAAAAATGTAATTAAAAAAAAACCCTAATGTCGAAGTTAAATTAATGAGGAACAAATAAAAAGGTCAACGTTGTAATTCTAAATAAATAAAACAAAGGTCAAACTTGGAACTAAAAAAAAAAATGTCAAAGGAATAAGCTCAAAATTTAAATAATTTTTTTAAAAAAAAAACATAACTTCAAGGTTGAATTTCATAAAGGTTAAAGGTCAAAATTGGAATAATAAAATATCTCAATAAAATACTACATTAAAAACCTAATGTCAAAGTTCAAATGATAAAAATGTCAAAGTTGTTAATAAAATTAAGGTCAAAGTTTGGGTGTAAAAAAAAAACAACATTTTTTGAAAATGGAAAATTTTAGTATAATTTAGTATAAAAAAAAAAAACAATGTTAAAATAATAATAATAATAAAAAAGATCAATTAGTAAAATAAATCATGATGTTAAATTTAAAGTTACAATTACCCTAAGGTCAATTATTACGATAATAATAAAAATAATTAATCTGGTAGTTGGAATTTTACAAAACAAATTCGTGTCAAAATGTGAATTAAAAAAAGTCAATGCCAATATTGAAATAATAATAAAAAGCAAGTATTTTGGACTTATTTTGGAATATTTAAAAAAAGAAAGAAAGTTGAAATTAAAGTAAAAGTTTGATGTGAAAGCTGAAATGAAACAATAAGCATGTGAAAACGTGACATTAATTTGTATGTGAAATGGCACGGGTAGGCCGAGCGTGTTTCCCGAGCGGGTTGTGTGGAGTTCCCATGTGTTTATAACCGGAATCAAACTTCAGTATAGTGAATGTGTTTAAACCTCGTGTTAATGAAATGTAAAACTGAGGAAAGAGAAACAGATGAATACGATTAGAATAATTAACTCTGTGTCGTAGTTGAACTGATTCAGCAGTGAAAAACAGGAACAGCTTTATATTTATAATAGAATTGTTGTATTCATGTCTAGAACGGCGTTTCTCCCGTGGACGACAGTCGCTGTAGTGCGCTTGTAGTGCTGCACAAGCACAGTGTCCTGAACAACGGCTGATGGAGACCATGAACCGAGGAGCGAGACGATGAAGGATCTACCGCGAACGAGTCAAAGGGCAGCTCGTAATAAACGATAAATAAACCAAGTCTGATTCTCCAGGTCCGATTCTCCAGGTCCGATTCTGAAACCTTGCAGAACTCCGGCCTCTGAGACGATCAGAGCGAATAAGAAAGGAACCTCTTCCTCTTCTCTGACCTTTGAGAAGGTGTGAAGGATGAGGATAATCACGGCGACTCGTACACCATCGCTTTCAAACCAGACACCCGTCTGCTCCCGCTCCCTCCCTCCATCTTTCCCCTGTTTCCTTCCCTCCATCTTTCCCCTGTTTCCCTCCCTCCATCTTTCCACTGTTTCCCTCCCTCCATCTTTCCCTCACTCCCTCCATCTTTCCCTCACTCCCTCCCTCATTCCCTTGTTTCCCTCCCTCCATCTTTCCCCTGTTTCCTTCCCTCCATCTTTCCCCCGTTTCCCTCCCTCCATCTTTCCCCCGTTTCCCTCCCTCCATCTTTCCCCCGTTTCCCTCCCTCCATCTTTCCCTCACTCCCTCCCTCCATCTTTCCCCTGTTTCCTTCCCTCCATCTTTCCCTCACTCCCTCCCTCATTCCCTTGTTTCCCTCCCTCCATCTTTCCCCTGTTTCCTTCCCTCCATCATTCCCCTGTTTCCTTCCCTCCATCTTTCCCCCGTTTCCCTCCCTCCATCTTTCCCTCACTCCCTCCCTCCATCTTTCCCCTGTTTCCTTCCCTCCATCATTCCCCTGTTTCCTTCCCTCCATCTTTCCCCCGTTTCCCTCCCTCCATCTTTCCCTCACTCCCTCCCTCCATCTTTCCCTCACTCCCTCCCTCCATCTTTCCCTCACTCCCTCCATCTTTCCCCCGTTTCCTTCCCTCCATCTTTCCCTCACTCCCTCCATCTTTCCCCTGTTTCCCTCCCTCCATCCTTCCCTCGCTCCCTCCATCATTCCCTTGTTTCCTTCCCTCCATCTTTCCCCTGTTTCCCTCCCTCCATCCTTCCCTCGCTCCCTCCATCATTCCCTTGTTTCCTTCCCTCCATCTTTCCCCTGTTTCCATCCCTCCCTCCGAATAACAATCTGACCGTGAGCGTTTTCTGGGAAACGGATTTACGGACGTTGGCTCTGAGTCGTGAGGGCATGATAACGAAAAGCTGACCAGTTTGTACTACAGCGCTCCGTTCAGGGACTGAGCGAATGAGTCGAAGTACACCCCCAGGTCCAAAAAAGTTGGGACGCCGTGTAAAACGTAAACAGAAGGCGATGATCTGCGAATCTCATAAACCCGTACTTTATTCACAATAGACCATAGAAATCACATCACGTGTTGAAACAGGAAAAAACGAGGTCATTTGGAATTCGATGGCCGCAACACGTCTCATTTCGTAACTAATTAGGTTAACTGGCAGCAGGTCAGTGAGATGATTGGGTATAAAAAGAGGATCTTAGAGAGGCGGATTCTCTCAGAAGTAAAGATGGGATGGAATCTGGACGGAAGCAGATGTTGCTCTAAAACCTGTGTATACCTTTCAGCATTGATGACGCCTTTCCAGATGTGCCAGCTGCCCATTCCATAGGTACTAATGCACCGCCATACCATCAGAGACGCAGGCTTTTGAACTGAGCGCTGATAAAAAGCCGGACGGTCCCTCTCCTCTTCGGTCCTCTTTAGTTTAGAGGACGCGGCGTCCGTGGTTTCCAAAAAGAATTTCAAATTCGCTTCGTCTGACCACAGAACAGTTTTCCACGTCGCCTCGGTCCATTTTAAATGAGCTTTGGCCCAGAGAAGACGGCGGTGTTTCACAGACAGTGAGTTCTGGAGGTGTTTCTGATCCCATGCAGTGATCTCCATTACAGAATCAGGCCTGTTTGTAACGCACTGCCGCCTGAGGACCCGAAGATCACGGGCACGCGATAGTGATTTTCCCCCTCGTCCCTTACGCACAGAGATTTCCCCAGACTCTCAGAATCTTTTGATGATATTATGTCCTGTAGATGATGAGATATTCAGTCTTCGCAATTTTACGTGGAGGAACATTATTCTGAAATTGTTCCACAGATTGTAGACGCAGTTTTTCGCAGATTGGTGAACCTCTGCCCTCTATCTTTACTTATGAGAGACTCCGCCTCTCTAAGATCCTCTTTTTTATACCCAATCATCTTACTGACCTGTTCCCAATCAACCTCCAGCTGTTTCTTTTTACTAACACTTACTTTCCCAGCCTTCTGTCGCCCCCGTCCCAACTTTTTTTGAGACGTATCGCGGCCATCGAATTCAAAATTACCTTCTTTTTTTTTTTTTTTTTTTTTTCCTTTCTTAAAACGGTACGTTTCCTCAGTTTACACGTGTGGTATGTTTTCTATGTTCTGTTGTGAATAACGGACGGGTTTATGAGATTCGCAAATCATCGCGTTCTGTTTTTTTATTTACGGTTTACACAGCGTCCTAACTTTTTTTTGGAATCGGGGTCGTATAAAGAAAAAAAAAAACACACACACACACACACACACAAAAAAAAAGAAAAAAAAACAGCCCGAGCTGTTAGTCCTGATGTAGAGTACACGAATATTTGAATAATGATGCATCGTGTATCGAAAAGCGATGACAGCTCATCTGGCATGAAAAAGAGACTTGTAATCTGCCTTAGGTCCTGAGAACACTCAATCTCTGACTTGTTGTGTGTGTGTGTGTGTGTGTGTGTG
The DNA here is from genome assembly GCF_023375685.1 of Ictalurus furcatus. Lineage (NCBI taxonomy): Eukaryota > Metazoa > Chordata > Actinopteri > Siluriformes > Ictaluridae > Ictalurus > Ictalurus furcatus. The sequence continues at coordinate 672,155 of NC_071280.1, forward strand.
TGTGTGATAGAAGTGTCCCAGGCCGTAGGTGGAGCTAAACTTAGATGCTGGAGGAAGGAGCTGACTTTTCCCTGCGTCTGCTCGGTAATAAAGGAGGCGATGCCTGTTCGCCTTTTAGGGTGGTGATATATGAGTACGGCTGTATACCGTATAACATCATAATGACATTACATCATTATTTCTAGACGCCGTGCGGCTGCCGAAATACGCTCCGGGATTATTAAAACAAGAGGCGTATTTTTTTTTTTTTTTAAAGAACAAACATACCTCGCAAAAAAAAAAAAAAACAAACAGTAAAGGAATAATCACCACTCTGTATCACTGTAATATATTCATATATATATATATATAAATAAATAAATATATACATACAGTACGTACATATATACAGTGGATATAAAGAAGTCTACACACCCTTGTTAAAATGAAGCAAATGAACGACACTAAGATAAATGGAGTCGGATCTTTTCTCACCTTTAATGTGCAATTGCGAAGTAAACAAATAAAGTTAAAGAAACCACCAGAAACTTTTTTTTATTTAGGGAAAACGGGAAGAGAAAAAAAAAAACTTTGCAGTGACCTGGTTGCGTAAGTATACACACCCCTAAACGAAAACTTTGTTGAAGCAGCTTTTGATGTTATTACTCCGCTGGGTGTTTTTGAGGACGAGTCTGTCAGCGTGTCGGATCTCGACTCGGTATCATTTTACGCGGGGACACTCTTTATTACAAGAGCATTGCAGATCCATCAGACTGTGAGGGCGTCGCCTGTGCACAGGTCACACAGGTTTTTAGTCGGATTCAGGTCTGGGTCTTGGTCTTCTCGTGGTGAAGCTGTTCCTTTGTTGATTTGGACGTGTGCTTCGGGTCGTTGTCGTGCTGAAAGGTGAGATTCCTTTTCGTCTTCGGTTGACTAGGAGACACCTGAAGGTTCTGCACTAAGATCCACTGGTGTCTGGAGATATTCAGGATTCCCTCCAGTTCTGGCTGAAGAAAGGCAGCTCTAAAGCATGTGGCGCCAACACCGTGCCTCGCCCTGGCGTTCATGGAGTGATTAGCGGTCTTGTCCTGGCTTGTTTTGTTCTAGCGTGGTCTCATCGGATCAGAACACATTCTATCGCATGGTTTTGGGGTGAGTTATTGCTGTCAGTTGCTAACTAACAATCCTGAATAACTTCATAACCGTGAAACTGTAATGGAAATACAGTCTGATACGGACCAGTACAGACTAATACAGACCAATATAGTCTGATACAGACTAATACAGTCTGATACAGACCAATACAGTCTGATACAGACCAATACAGACTAATACAGACCAATATAGTCTGATACAGACTAATACAGTCTGATACAGACCAATACAGACTAATACAGACCAATATAGTCTGATACAGACCAATACAGACTAATACAGACCAATATAGTCTGATACAGACTAATACAGTCTGATACAGACCAATACAGACTAATACAGACCAATATAGTCTGATACAGACCAATACAGACTAATACAGACCAATATAGTCTGATACAGACTAATACAGTATGATACAGACCAATACAGACCAATACAGACTAATACAGACCAATACAGACTAATACAGACCAATACAGACTAATACAGACCAATATAGTCTGATACAGACTAATACAGTATGATACAGACCAATACAGTCTGATACAGACCAATACAGACTAATACAGACCAATATAGTCTGATACAGACTAATACAGTATGATACAGACCAATACAGTCTGATACAGACCAATACAGACTAATACAGACCAATATAGTCTGATACAGACTAATACAGTATGATACAGACCAATACAGACTAATACAGACTAATACAGACCAATACAGACCAATATAGTCTGATACAGACTAATACAGTATGATACAGACCAATACAGTCTGATACAGACCAATACAGACTAATACAGACCAATATAGTCTGATACAGACTGATACGGACCAATACAGTCTGATACAGTCTGATACAGACTAGTACAGTCTGATACGGACCAATACAGTCTGATACGGACAAGTACAGTCTGATAAACACTAATACAGTCTGATACGGACTAATACAGTATGATACAAACCAATACAGTCTGATACGGACTAATACAGTCTGATAAAAGACCAATACAGTCTGATACAGACCAATACAGTCTGATACAGACCAATACAGACTAATGCAGACCAATACAGTCTGATACAGACTAATACAGACCAATACAGTCTGATACAGACTAATACAGTCTGATACAGACCAATACAGACTAATACAGACTAATACAGACTAATATAGTCTGATACAGACTAATACAGTCTGATACAGACCAATACAGACCAATACAGACTAATACAGTCTGATACAGACCAATACAGTCTGATACAGACCAATACAGACTAATACAGTCTGATACGGACTAATACAGTCTGATACAGACCAATACAGACTAATACAGTCTGATACAGACCAATACAGTCTGATACAGACCAATACAGACTAATACAGACTAATACAGTCTGATACAGACCAATACAGACCAATACAGACTAATACAGTCTGATACAGTCCAATACAGTCTGATACAGACCAATACAGACTAATACAGACTAATACAGTCTGATACAGACCAATACAGACCAATACAGACTAATACAGTCTGATACAGACCAATACAGTCTGATACAGACCAATACAGACTAATACAGTCTGATACGGACTAATACAGTCTGAAACAGACTAATACAGACCAATACAGTCTGATACAGAACAACACAGACTAATACAGACCAATACAGTCTGATACAAAACAACACAGACTAATACAGACCAATACAGTCTGATACAAAACAACACAGACTAATACAGACTAATACAGTCTGAATCACAGCAGAATTGATTCTTTTTGTTTCCTGTTTGTTTTGGTTTCACTTTTTGAAGAATATAAATGAGCTAAAAACTGTTTGTCTGAGAGGTGTGTAAGGCGTAAAACGTTCCGTTCACTGGTACAAAATATATCAACGGAAAAATGTCGAATTCTACCAAGTGTATGTAGAAATCATAAAAATCCCCCAAGCACCGAGAACACGGATCTGAAGCTGAATAAATGATTCGATAAGGATATAAATAACGCGTTTAAAGCTGGAGTTTGGTCAGTGAGTTTGACCCACAGATTCACTTACTTCAGGTGAGTCGATTCCGAGTCAAATCACTTTCTCACAGTTCATTCGGAACCGGACCGAGCTGACCTGGATGCTTTCGTGACGGTTGCTTCATTCCCCCGCGCTCAGCTGTGTTCTCAACCGCGTAAAGAACCGCAGTAAAGTGGAGAACACACCAGGGTTTCCGTTCAAACACACTAAACACTCTGTTTGTGTAAACACACCGGAATAGCGAGCACATGGGATTTTAGCTTTTAGGTTGAATCTGCACCTGCACACACTACCAAAAAAAAAAAAAAAACCTTTAAAGACGACCGTTTAATCCAAAGAAGCCCTGAAAAACTCCAAGTGGAAAAGCAGAGAGAGAAAAAGAGAGAGAGAGAGAGAGAGAGAGCGAACGCAACGTTAGCAACAAATGCACCTGCAGAGCTTGCAAGAAAATTCTCCAAAAACATTCAAGCCAAGAGACGTTAGTAAACAGTAACTGGCTCAATTTAATAAAGAAGGTCCAGGGAGGCTGTGCAGGTCTCCATCAGCATATCCATCATGTAGCACAAGTTCAAACGAGGAGCTGTGAAAGCTTACTAACAAGGAAATAGCTCATTAGCCTGAGTGAGAGCAGCCATCACAGAGGAGCAGCAGATGAAAACAAATGACTCTGTAAGAGCTACTGGATGATCTCTCTCTATATATACGCCGTATACAGCTATATACAGTATACAGTACATGCTGTAATGATCTACAGTCCCCTCCGAAAGTATTGGAACACGAGACCGGGTCATTAGCGTGTGCGGAACACCGAAGACGTCTGGGTTCGAGATCAGAAGATGGAGATGAGACGAGAGTTCAGGATTTCAGTTTTTATTTCCTGGTGTTTACGTCTAGACGTGTTAAACAGCATGAAACACACACAACCTTCTGTATCAGAACACACCGTTTTTAGGTGAGCAAAAGTATAGGAACAGTCTTGAAGTAAATGAAGTAAATAACACTTAATATTTGTTGTATATATCGTTGAAGAATAACATGACCCTGTTCGTCTGCGTGTTCTCCAGGTATATGATGGGTGTAAATCTGGAGGGCAGAGATCTGTCGTTCATGGACGACGGTTATCAGGTGAACCCTAAACTGGTGGTTATCGTACTCAACAACGAGAGGGAATGGGAGAAGGTGAGTTTCTTTTGCTTTTCTTTCACTTTTAATATCTTTCTTCTCAACCCAAAACTGAAGGTGGTGGTCAGGGTGGTCATCCTGGTCAGGGCGGTGGTCCGAGTCTGCCCTGGGACTTCTGGGGGGAAGTTTTGTTTGGGAAAAGGAACGTCGAACAGTGGTGTAGATCTGTGGTGTCGTTAGTGTTCAGGGTGAGACGGTGAGACTGAGCAGCAGTTCGAAAAGAGAGAGAATAAAGAGAGTGTTTATAGCTGCTGTAACGTAAAGTGAGAACAAGAATGAACTCACGTCACTGACGTTCCGCACCGTTACATGTAACAATAAACGGATAAAAAGCATCTCTTAAATGCTCTTAAACGAATCCGAAACTGTTCACGGTGGCAAATCAATTTGGTGCGATATTTCTTTATTTTCTTGCCGATTTTCCTTCTTTCTTTCCTTCTTTCCATCACTTTGTCTCTCCGTCTTTCTTTTTCTGTCCCTCTTTCTTGCGGTCTTATTTTCTTTCTTTCTGTATGTCTGTCTCATTATTTCTCTCGCGCTTTCTTTCGGTATCTCTTTATTAATCGCACAGTCTTTCTGTTCTGTTCTTTCTTTCTTTCTTTCTTTGGGGTGGTTGTTGATGAATTTTCCTATGATAGCACCCTCCCCCCCAGCAAACTTCCACAAAGACACGGCGTGATGTTATAACACACGGCAGAACGCTCTCGCGAGCACGGCATGTGCTAACTTTCAGCTGAAAGGATCTCGAATACAAGCAAAATGGTCGCACCAAGCATTTCCCTCAACAGGAAGAGTAAAGTGTGGGGTGTAAATGCGTACTTTGGGGTTACTTGTGTGCGTGCGTGCGTGTGTGTGTGTGTGTTTCATGGTTGAGTTGTTGAGTTCCACACTGAATCATTATTTCCTGAATGTTTTCTCTTTGTGCCTTCACTCGCGTTTTTTGGATCGTTTCAGTCTTCTCAGTTTGCTCTCTCGCGTCGCGCTTAATTTAGCTAATTGACTAAACAACGCGTTGGTTTTCTTCATAATAATCTCTCCTGTTAGCCTCGTTCTCTCTTCCTGTCATTAGTTTTAGGTGTTCTCTCGTTCTTTCGCTCCTCTCCGTGCTCTTGTTTTCCTAATCACTTCCTCGCTCACACGTTCTTTTTAACGACTTGTTATTTCTCCAAGGTGCAGTCGGTTTACGCAGCGCTCAGGTCATTTTCTCTTTCTTTTCGTTCTTTTATTCATTTCCACTGCGTGCTATAACCACTCCAAAAAAAATAAATAAATAATCAAGGGTCGGATTTCCTGAGGAAATCCTGACGGATCAGGGATTCAACTTCATCTCACGTCTCATGAAGCAGCTTCAGCACCAATCAGGTATCAGAAACGGACGGACTCGTGACCGGACTCAGCAAGTTTGTCACAGATTGAGAGTCTTTGATGAATGGCCGCCTTTTCTGCTTTAGAGAGAGACCACGTACATCCGCCGGGTTCTCTCATTTCGAGCTGGTGTATGGCTGGCCTATTCATGGACCAAAAAGGAAACTGGTGCCTAAAATGGAACTTGTTCAGTACTGGAGATGAGAGACCACCTGGAGAGGTATCGAATCTGCAAGCAACTCAGCAAACTGGTATGATCAGTATGAGTGCCAACCTGGGCAGAAAATCCTCCTCCTGTTTCCCACCTCCACAAGTAAACTGCTTGCCAAGTGGCAGGGGCCATCTTCTATTGTCTGTAAGATGGTTCCTGTTATCTATGATGTAGACCGTTCAGCCCAGGGCAGAAAGACGCAAACTTCCCACGTGGACCTTCTCACGAACTGGAAAGAGTGGTCTTGATGGTAGGTGGAGGCGGATGAAGAGTTGGCCTTTGATACGGAAGGGTAGAGACAGCAAGGGCAGATAAACTTGGAACATCTGGCCAAACACCAGCAGCATTTTACTGCAGGACGTCTTTAAGGTGTCCCCAAAAGTGGTCCAGCAGAAAGCAGAGAGGACACGCCTTCTGAAGCACACCATTCATTTGAATGACCTGTCACACAGAGGCCATGCAGGGTACCAGAGAGACACCGAAGGTTGAGGCACAGAAGAGAGAGATTTCCACCATGAGGAACATGAGCATGAGCATGATTGATCCTACAGTGAGTGAAGCAGCACTATTGCTCAAAGGTCATACTGTCTGGAAGCTTATGAGATCAAGTCCCAGCATCACCAAGCTGCCCCATGTTGGGCCCTTGAGCAAGGCCCTTAATGCTCAGCTGCTCAGATGTCTAAAAAATTGTAACTCAACAAAGTAGATCATTATAAATGTATAAATGTCATCATACCTAAAATGAAGACTCCTTTCAGAAGGGCATGAACCTCTCTAAGTTCAATGTAGTCTTCAAGGTTGGTGCTTACCTAATGCCCTGCATCAGTGGCTTCATAGAGAACATAAGGTTTTGCTACTTTTATTACCACCTTCGACCTCTGTAAAAGATGTTGGAAGGTTCTGTTGGAGGTGAACACCAGGGAGTACACGGCCTTCAGAACTCCACTGAGCTCGGTCTGTTCCAGTTTACAGTCACGCAGCTTGGCTTGCCTGGGGCTCCTGCCACTTTCCAACGCCTAATGGACCATGTGCTGGAAGGTTTTGAAGGTTGCTGTGCAGCCTACCGGGATGCATCTATAGTGACACCTGGGACGATCATCTCCAGGATTGGGTCCTCAGAAGGATACATGAAGCAGGCTTAAGACGAAGCATGCACAAATGCAAATGGGTGAAAATTTGGAGCCATAGTTATAATAGCTCTAGACATTGAACAAAAAAAACAGGTGCTGTCTGTCCTCGGGCTAGTGGGGTGGTACAGATGGTTTGCACCCCAGTTCTCTTGTGTAAGTCCCACTTACGGACCACCAAACTGGCCAAAAACCCAGCAGAGAGGACAAAGGCCTGGAGAAAATCCTTTACCACTCTCAAACCATATTAACGTACCTCTCCAGTTCTTCAGAGTCTAGATTGTACTCAGCAGTTCCTGTTTCAAAGATGCTTCAGCTCTAGGAGAACACAGGAGAACCCTGTAGAAGAGAGACCATTCTTCTACTGCCTTTCTTTCTTTCTTTCTTGCACACACAATCTCTGAAACCCTGCAGTGAGTGTATGAAGAGTGCCACACTAATCATTTCTCACTGCATTGGGCTAGAACAGGGGTGTGAGGAGATGGTGCTGACAGAGCTTACACGCACACACACACACACACACACACACACTCACTCAAACACACACACACACACTTGGATGACAACGCAAACACACTTGAGACAATTACAAAACATCAGTGCTAAATGTACACACATTAGACTGTCTCACACATTCTCACAATAACTCAGCCTGAGGGAGGAAGTGACTGAAAAAACAATGCAATGTGCGTGTGTGTGTGTGTGTGTGTGTGTGTGTTATAGATGGGCCGCTGGGAGAACCATTCATTGATACTGAAATTTCCAGTGTGGCCACGGTACAACTCCTTTGGTGATGCAGAGGCGGACGAAAATCACCTGAGCATCGTGACATTAGAGGAGAAGCCGTTTGTTATTGTGGACGACGTGGACATTCTGACGGGGACCTGCGTCCGTAACTCTGTCCCCTGCAGGAAACACATCAAAGAGTAAGACTCTCCTAAACATCAGACATCAAAGAGTTAGACTCTCCTAAACATCAGACATCAAAGAGTAAGACTCTCCTGAACAATAGACATCAAAGAGTTAGACTCTCCTAAAAATCACACATCAAAGAGTTAGACTCTCCTAAACATCAGACATCAAAGAGTAAGACTCTTCTAAACATCATCACATCAAAGAGTAAGACTCTCCTAAACATCAGACATCAAAGAGTAAGACTCTTCTAAACATCATCACATCAAAGAGTAAGACTCTCCTAAACATCAGACATCAAAGAGTAAGACTCTTCTAAACATCATCACATCAAAGAGTAAGACTCTCCTAAACATCAGACATCAAAGAGTAAGACTCTCCTAAACATCAGACATCAAAGAGTAAGACTCTCCTAAACATCAGACATCAAAGAGTAAGACTCTCCTAAACATCAAAGAGTAAGACTCTCCTAAACATCAGACATCAAAGAGTAAGACTCTCCTAAACATCAAAGAGTAAGACTCTCCTAAACATCAGACATCAAAGAGTAAGACTCTCCTAAACATCAGACATCAAAGAGTAAGACTCTCCTAAACATCAAAGAGTAAGACTCTCCTAAACATCAGACATCAAAGAGTAAGACTCTCCTAAACATCAAAGAGTAAGACTCTCCTAAACATCAAAGAGTAAGACTCTTCTAAACATCAAAGAGTAAGACTCTCCTAAACATCAGACATCAGAGTAAGACTCTCCTAAACATCAAAGAGTAAGACTCTCCTAAACATCATCACATCAAAGAGTAAGACTCTCCTAAACATCAGACATCAAAGAGTAAGACTCTCCTAAACATCAGACATCAAAGAGTAAGACTCTCCTAAACATCATCACATCAAAGAGTAAGACTCTCCTAAACATCAGACATCAAAGAGTAAGACTCTCCTAAACATCAGACATCAAAGAGTAAGACTCTCCTAAACATCAGACATCAAAGAGTAAGACTCTCCTAAACATCAAAGAGTAAGACTCTCCTAAACATCAGACATCAGAGTAAGACTCTCCTAAACATCAAAGAGTAAGACTCTCCTAAACATCAAAGATTAAGACTCTCCTAAACATCAAAGAGTAAGACTCTCCTAAACATCAAAGATTAAGACTCTCCTAAACATCAAAGAGTAAGACTCTCCTAAACATCAAAGATTAAGACTCTCCTAAACATGAAAGAGTAAGACTCTCCTAAACATCAAAGAGTAAGACACTCTTAAACATCAAAGAGTAAGACTCTCCTAAACATCATCACATCAAAGAGTAAGACACTCCTAAACATCAAAGAGTAAGACTCTTCTAAACGTGTGTGTGTGTGTGTGTGTGTGTTTACAGTAACAGTACAGGTGGATCGTATGTAAAGCAGTGCTGTAAGGGCTTTTGTATCGATATCCTGAAGAAGATCGCCAGGAACGTAAAGTTCACGTATGACCTTTACCTGGTGACTAACGGCAAACACGGCAAGAAAATCAACAACATGTGGAACGGCATGGTGGGCGAGGTCAGTAAATACAACAGCGTCGTGTTAACGTCACGTATACAGCTCCGGAGACGCCTGTAGCTCACGCGCTGCCTCTCTGTGCTCGTCTTTGCACTGTAGGTGGTTTATAAGAAGGCCGTGATGGCCGTCGGTTCATTGACCATAAACGAGGAGAGGTCAGAGGTCATCGACTTCTCTGTGCCGTTCGTGGAGACGGGGATCAGCGTCATGGTTTCCCGCAGCAACGGAACCGTATCGCCCTCGGCCTTTCTGGGTAAATCCGAGAGTTCTCAAAGAAAACCAACTGTGGCTCTGTCTTCATATTTATTCATTATTTATTTTTCACCGACTTCCTGTCTTTCTCTTCCTGTAGAGCCATTCAGCGCATCGGTGTGGGTGATGATGTTCGTCATGTTACTCATCGTCACGGCAATCGCCGTCTTCCTGTTCGAGTTCATCAGTCCACTGGGCTTCAACAGAAACCTCGCACAGGGCAAAGGTACAAACCAACGTCACCCAGACACAACGGGATCCTTCTCTCCTTCTAGCTTTCTTTAATTATTTATATCTTATAGTTTTGTTCATGGCAGATGTTGTGTCTACTGTGTTTTAATTTACAACCTAACGTTGTGTTACAACTTGGCGCAACTATTACGTTTGTTGTTCGTCCATAAACGTTAGACGTTGAAGCTAGGCTATGGTGGATAGAGAGGTTACATTCTATTTCTGGCTAATTATTATTAATGCACGATGACTGAAGTATTCATCTGAACCTCTTCCTCTATCTCCAGACCCCCACGGTCCATCTTTCACAATCGGCAAGGCCGTCTGGCTTCTGTGGGGTCTCGTATTCAATAACTCTGTACCAGTACAGAACCCCAGAGGCACGACCAGTAAGTTCATAGTGTCCGTGTGGGCCTTCTTTGCCGTGATCTTCCTGGCCAGTTACACTGCGAACCTGGCTGCCTTCATGATCCAGGAGGAGTTCGTGGACCAGGTCACTGGGCTCAGTGACAGAAAAGTATGATTGGATTTTCTTATACACCTTCTCGCAGACCTGCTAACCTGCGTGCATTTTGTGTAGGAGCTCCACATTTTAACCTCAGAATACACCAAAAGAGCTTTCCTTAACCCCTCCCCCACCCACCCAGTAAAACAGCAAATGAACCTATCGACATATGAATCTGGAATGAGCACCGCCCCTTTCCCACTTTCTCACTTTAGTAACGTTTTGACCAGCGCTCGCGTCCGTTTTTTCACAGTAAATAGAGGATGTTTTACTTACGTTAGCATTAGACAGGTATGAAACGACATGTAACTATATTTATTAGGGATGCCACCAAAATCTGCCCAAAAATCTACAGCGTTTTTTTTTTTACAGTCTCTGTGAGATTACGCAATCTACCTCTTTAAAGTTGGCAGGTCTGTTTTTTGTCAGTTAATGAAGAACATTACTCATAGAATCCACCATTTGCTGAGCCGCTGTCACGCTAAACCTTCCCAAACTAGTTTTCTTGCTTTTTCAGTTCCAGAGCCCGTATTCCTTCTCGCCGCCATTTCGTTTTGGTACAGTCCCAAATGGCAGCACTGAGAGGAACATCAGGAAGAACTACCCAGATATGCACCAGTACATGGTCAAATACCACCAATCCGGCGTCCAGGACGCATTGGTCAGCCTTAAGACGGGGTACGACCTCACCAGCCTTGCGTATTTGCTTCCTGTGGATCATTGAGATCGCTGAGTTTTGCCATTAAGTAGAATTTCTCTAATTCCATTCAGTTCCTCAGTTGTAACCTGTCACAACCTGCAGCTGTCTTCATGAAGCTGTCTTCATTATTGGTTTGCACAGCAAGCTGGATGCATTCATCTACGACGCGGCTGTGTTGAACTACATGGCAGGGCGAGACGACGGATGTAAGCTGGTGACCATCGGCAGCGGCTACGTCTTCGCCACCACCGGTTACGGCATCGCCCTCCAGAAAGGATCCTACTGGAAGCGGCTTGTGGACCTTGCCATTCTAGGGATCATCGGAGATGGTAGGATCATCGCGACTTATTTTTCATATCCACCAGTGTACAAATATCTAATCCATAGATGTCGAGACTTCCCACATCGGTCATTCGGTGTGTTCACGTCTGTGCTAAATTAATTTATTGTCTGTAATTAATTAATTAATTGATTGAGGATTTTGTTTGTGAGCTGATCCAAAGATTTGTTTGTTTATTCTGTACTAGGTGAGATGGAGGAGCTGGAGGCTCAGTGGCTCACGGGTATCTGCCATAATGAGAAAAATGAAGTGATGAGCAGTCAACTGGATGTGGACAACATGGCTGGCGTGTTCTACATGCTGGCAGCTGCCATGGCGCTCTCTCTGATCACCTTCTGCTGGGAACACCTGTTCTACTGGCGACTGCGGTACTGCTTCACTGGACTATGCTCGGGGCGACCTGGACTTCTTTTTACAATAAGCAGGGTAAGGAATACAATCTAACGAAGATGTAGAAACCTAGGGATTCATTAATACCAGTCGGACACTGTGCTCAATACCAACATTGGAACAACATTAAACCATGTGATGACCAACCTAAACTGTGAAATCACCGTTGTACGTCTGTTTATATGCCTCTTTGTGTCCGTCTAGGGTATCTGGAGTTGTATTCATGGTGTTCACATTGAGATGAAGAAGCTTCCTGTGTTGGATTTCAGTCCTCAGGCCAACATGTTGCACCTGCTGAAATCGGCCAAAGAGATTACGACTCTAGGGGTAACCTCACCTAAACGGCCCATCGCTAGCATCCTCCCCCCTACACCCGGACTGCTAGAACTTATTAGTGGTAGCAAAGGCAATAACCTTGCTCCAAAAGAGGCGATCTATAACAATACCAACACCATGCTTGCAAACCGCCACAAAGAGCCTCTAAACAACACCCTTTTGCCTGGTCAGTGTGCCCTTAGCCTTGCTGATGCCCAGTCTGGTGTGGCAGTCAGCGGAGGCACAGGAGGAGGTAGTGGTGGTGACTCGGGAGGACTACCTGCCTCCAAATCCCGTGCTCTCTGGAAAAAGTCAGTCGAAACTCTGCGACAGACCCAAGGACCATCCCAAAATTCCCCACCTCCCTCCGCACCAGTCTTTGAGCCGCATGCAACTATGAAAAGCCAGAGGTATTTGCCTGAAGACCTGCCTGCACGCTCAGACTTGTCTGACAGTTCTGGCCGCATGGACCTTCAAAAGCAGCACAAGGTCAAAGAGACGCTCCGGAAGCGTAACCGTCTGCCACGGGACCTAAGCGACGTGGAACTCTCTGCATTGCCCGGCCAAGCCAGCCAGCAGAGCAATCACAGTGCTCAGATATATTCCCAGAATAGTCAGAGCAGCCAGATCTACACCATTGACTCTGTAGACCAGGAGCACGGACTACACTACCCGGACATATTCAACGAGCACAGAGACAACAAGCACCGCCCTTCGTCTTCTTCAGAGCAACAGCCAATACTGCAGCTTAACAGCAATCTGTTCCCTCAGGCTCACGAGCCGGACGTCATGCAGAACGCCACGACTGCTGCCAAGGAGAAAAAGTACAATACTTACGGAAAGCCTGGTGGGGTAGGACTCAGTCCAGCAGTGACCACTCCTGCCCAGGACCACCGACACACCCACTGCCGTAGCTGTCTTTCAAAGTTCTCCAACTATTCTGGGCTTTATACCATGCGACCTCCTCAGTATCGCTGTGAGGCCTGTCTGCACTCTGCCAACCTGTATGACATAAGTGAGGATCAGTTCCTGCACCCGAACGCAGGTGCCATTCGAGGCGGGAGTGTAGACAGGAGCTTCTGCGCATTTCTGCCACAACCCAATGCTTCCTTCACGGCCTACCTTCCCCAGAGTGACCAAGAAGGTGAAGGGCTCATTAGTCACTATCAAAATGAGGGCATTTACATCCATCGCCAGCACTCTTATGAGAACCTGCCTCAAAAGAATTCTTCACGACGCGTCAGCCTTCAGGACAGCACTCCTCACACTAACCTGCACACGTCCACCATGGTCCCGGATAAGCTTCCAAAGAGCCAGTCGGCGCAGCTCAACCACACGCTTGCTTCAGTAGGCGTCAGCGGGCTCGGCATCGGTCGGCGCAGCAAATCGATGTACCCAGCCCGTCCGACCGAGAACCCTTTCCTGCAGACGCTCCGCGACGACCAGCGCCTGGCTCACGGCCGCAGCTCCACGGACATTTACAAACAGCTGGTGCCACTTACATTAAGTCCAGTTGTCGACGGCAAGGGGCTCGGCATAGGGGTGGCAACACCTGACCTCTTTTACCCCGAGCATGTAATGCCTTATGTAGCCCTTTCCCCAGTCGGCACATTCCCAGCCCCGAGAGCGTTGAGTGCCGGTGGTGCACGACGCGTCTACAAGAGGATGCCCAGCATTGAATCCGACGTCTGAAGGGTTGAAAAAAACAAAAACAAACTGTGAACCAATGAGATATCGACTCTGAAAAAAAACGAGCGCTGTACAAAGCATCAGTATTTCCACATGGATATGGATTCATATTGGATTGTTCTGTACAACCAGGAGTTAAAAAAAAAAAAAATCTCATATTTTCTCACGTTTCCTGCTCTTAAGTAAATCCGAGTTCAGCATTTCTTCAGGTCCTCCCCTGTAGTCGAGCGGCAGCTCTGGGTCTTCCACATAAACACCGAAGACGGCACCAGACACAGACGTGCCGTAGAGAGGAAGTGCAAGCTCCGGGAAATCGCCGGCAGCTCCGAGGAGTTTTCCGGTTTTTCCAGAACGAGAAATGAGCGACCAAAAATTGCCACGTGTGTGACAAAGAAATGAAGTAACGAATTTTCACGACGCCACAAAAAACACCCACAAGAAAACAAAATGTACAAATCCATGTACAAATGTACAAAATGTACAAATCCCTAAAAAAAATGCACAAAAATAAACGCTCGAAGCCGAATCAAATTAAATCGAATTAACCGCATTGTACGATCTCAAAGCCTACGTTCACATTACAAGCTTCTTTGCATAATTCCGTTTTTGTTTTTACATCAGATCTATCTTAACGGTTCACGTAACGTGAATGCGTGCGTCCTCGGAAACGGACAGTTGTTTCAAATTGGAGGTCCCTCTACAATTTAGCGTAAATCGGAAAAACAGACTGTTCTCATATGTATCTAGGACCAAATATGAACGTGGCTCAGGTCCGATTTAGAAGAAGAAAAAAAAAAATCGGATTTTTGTGTTCACACAGTCGTGGAAAAACAATCAGGTCTGTGATGTCATCCTCCCAATCGCCGGGAGATCGTGACGATGCCACAGCTCTCCCTGCTCAGGAGTCTAGGGAGTGAAATCGTCCACGCTTTCTCTGGGTGGGAGGGGCATACCCGCTCTATCCTACCAATCGCAGCGACACTAGCCAATCGTAGGCGTCTGTGAGCTCGTGTATGCGGAAGAGGGCGGATTCCTTTTCTACGTGTCACACGCAGCAGTTTGAAAAGACTCTGAGAAAGCACGTGTTAGGCTTCAACCTCGCCAGAAAATCGGATTTGTGTCACTTCAACCTGGTAATGTGAACGTACGGGGGGGGGAAATAATAATAATAATAATAATATTAATAATAATAACAAAGGAAAAACAAACCTATCACACAGTGAAAAGGGTTAGCAAAAAATATTCCGACCAAACGTCCTACCCTAAAGAGACTTCTATTTTTTCAACTACATTTTTTTTTTCCGTGTAATATAAGGAACACCTGGTGTACCCCAGGGCCTTAGTTTAGAATTTCTGAAACTGTTTACCTGCATGCAGAACACGAGAGCAGGACGACGACTTCTCTGAGCCATCAGTGTTGGTCACATACTCACGACTACATCGCGTACCACATTACGATTATTTCCGTAGTTGTCTAGGAAACTCATACGTGACGAGTCGTTTTTACGGTTTTCTACACTGCCAAATATTCGACCAAGCGGCGTGCAGAGCATGCGGTTGTTACGGTCCAGGAAAATAGAAAAGGAAAAAACAGCAACAAACAAACAAACAGGAAACTACAGTTTCTCGTTAAAAGACACAGAGACAGTGATGATGATGATGATGATGATGATGATGATGATGATGTAATCTGAAATCCTGTACCAACAAAAAATGATGTCACACTCTGCACCGCAGGACCACACAGGACTTCACATACATCACTTCCTGTAGGATTAAACCCACCTACGCATATCCTATCATGTATTTATTTATTTATTTATTTATTTATTTATTTATTTATTTTCGTCGTTTTCAGATATAATGGTCATCCAGCGATATGCACAATATCAGGTTGCAATATAAACTTTATGTATGAAATTTCCTAGCTGATATGTTTTATTATTGCTTCACTTAATTTATGAATTGTAATACCTGTGATATTCATTTATAAATGTGATTTAATTGCGTATGTATATATCTATATATATATATATATGAGAAAAATATTAATAACAATAATAATAATAATATTAATATTAATAATAATAATAATAACAGCATGTTAATCTTCTCTATGGTCAGACTTTCCGAGTTGTTCCTTTTTCATTATTTTATTTTTCGACGTGAATGGCGAGTACATGTTTACAGTGAATATGGAAAAATATGGTTTCATCTCAAATGTGACTTTGATTCTCATTTGAATACATGGCAGAAAAAGAAAGAAAGAAAAAAAAAAAAAAAAAAGTCAACCTGGACCACATTTTGGCTGTGTCTTCAGTTGTTCTGCGTGTGAAATCGCCGAGGTTTACGTTCGCAGGGCTTGGAATAATCCTGCTCAACACAAACGATAGACAAGACAATAGATACAAAAACAGAAAGAATGTTCAACGGCGTCGGAAGACAGAGAGAGAGAGAGAGAGAGAGAGAGAGAGATCTTAAAACATTGATGTTTCTCTCTGAAGGCCCAGTTTAAATTTCAGTAAGTGCTGAGGTGGCATCATGGCTGCTCCGGGATTAGGAGGACATGAGTTTGCTCGTTTAAAGACATTTTACAGTTATTAAAATAAAAAATAAAAAAAGCGTCTGCACTTTCACGGCACTCAACATTGATTTAACGGTAACGCCAATTCCCGACTCGAAATGATCGGATGATCACTTTACACCAGATTTATTTCCAGATCACGACCCTGCAGTTCTGATTTCAAGTATAACGATAATGGATCTCTGCCATTTAGAGATCGGTGCTGGGTTTCGACGAGAACGCGACGTCGTGATGAAAGTGAGCAGTTCGTTCTCCGACCGGTTCTCCAGCGAACAATGATTTGTGTTCAGTCTTAACACTATACACCGTCCTACACACGAAGTTGCAGTATGCGCTTACTCAGAAACATGGCAGCAGCTTTATGGGTCGATTCTCAAAACAGACCTTCACTTATGTTCTCATCTGGAAACTGGGACTTTGGGAATGTGGTGCCATTACTTTAATCACCAGTTTTTAACAAATCTCCATCAGATATGATTAATACTCTCTCAGAATATCATTCATCACACCAGCGTCTATCGATCATTCTAACTAAAGATCAGGTTAAAGGATGTACGTGTAAATTATCCGTACACGTAACATTCAGGAGTAGATTATTAACTTATAGAGCGTGGAGCGAAACTCACCCGGTGCTGCGCAAAATGGCCGCTTCTGAAATTCTTCTGAACTTTGACCCCGGAAGCACTTATTCATGATAAAAATAAAAGTTTTTTTTTTTTTTTAAATAGCTAACACTAATGATATGAAATGCAGGGTGATTGAAGTAAAAAAAAAAAAATTAATAATAATAATAATAATAATAATAAGGCTCATTTTAAATTACTTATATTATTCAAAATTCTGCTAATTTACATATTTGATAGACCTCGTACTTCTTTTCCCACGTTATTATGTGACGTTAAAGTGAATATATATATTTTCAAACGTCAGACATTTGCATTTAGAATTTAGACGATTAGTAACGTACACGTCCCTGTGAAGGAGCGGTTTCTATAGAAACGTATTCGAAAATTCGATCCCACACCTTGACGACCGATCAGAATCCGGAACTCAACAGTAGCGCGGTACTTTTGAACCAGTGACTCTGCTTCGTTGTAATGAATCGATTCGTTTAGCGCGTGTGTCCATTACCGAAGGCAGAAGATTCTTTGAAACTCGTCGGACGATTTTACGGCAGGAGTCCGGGTCCCGGTCCTTCTCGAGAGTTCCCTCCTGCCCGCCCGAATGATCCGACCCATCAGCTAATTATCAATCCTTTAACGAGACGAGGGAGAACTTCAAACTGCACGGGGCAGGGCTTCCCCAGGACTCATTTACATAAGATCTAAAAATATCAAAAATCCTGTCCCCTGACCTCATTAAGAGGGTGGGGGGGGGGGTGGGAATTCATATTCAGATTATTCTCATTTTGCAAGTCGGACTATTTAACATTAAAGTCCATTAGCAGCATCTTTTAATGAATCATTCATTTTTAAATCTGCATATGGAATGAAAATATTTGAAAAGATCTGAAATGAAACTCATAAACCGATCGTTTAAAGTTGAACCGGAGGAAAGTAGAGGTGTACTAACGGTGTATTAATGGTGTCTCTCGCAGTTCACCGTGAAGTCAAATCCCCACACTGAAAGAATGAATGAGCGTATAAATGGATGGAGATGTTTCTGAAGCCGACGTAAACTGCGTCATCGCCTCAGGACCGCGGCACCACGGACCATTTAACAGCTGAACGGAAGCTCACGAATAGCCGCGATCCTCCACAATTATGTTTGAAATGCGTTGTGATTTGTACAGAGCTGTTAACGGCGGACATCATCACACACACACACACACACGGCTTTAGACATCCGGATGTAGATTCTCTGACACGGCGAAGAACCCTCGTTCCTCGTTAAAAGTTAAAAGTGCGTAGCTAATCTTATCGCCGAAGACCTCAAGCTCTTAAGTACAGCGACATCAGGGAGATTTTTTTCCCTCGTGAACGTACAGTGTTGGAAATATCGAACCATTTTATCCATCAATGTGCAAGAACCAGCGCCGATTAGTTAAGACCGATGTCAGCCACGTCGAATAAACGTGTGAAATGGTTGTTCTGGCTGCAACCGTCGCGTACGTGTGAGGTAATACGTCAAAAGGTTTTAGGTCCGTTTATCATCTACAGCTGCGACGATCTCCCGGGATCACGCGCTCCATCTTGTAGCCTCGGCGCTACGCTGTTCGACGTGGAGCACGCAGACGAGCCCGAGTGTTGCGTCGGCACGCTTTTCATTTCCGCAGAAGGTTGTTTCCGGGTCGGCGGAGCTACGCCGCTGTACGTTTCCGCACGTCTCGGCGTGAGTCGGAGCGTGAAGGCCCCCGGCGCTCCTGGAGCACGGCGCTCGTCGGCTTGTCCTGGTGTTTATCGGTCTGAACGCCTCGTCTGCGTACGGTTGATATTTTTATCGGACTGTGTTCCGACGTATGAACATGTTTCTCGTCACGCTAGTTAGTCATTTTAAATCTTTCTGCTTCTCGGGAAAATCACACCCTCACTGGATAATGTTTTATCCCACCATTACATTTCACTCATATTTACCTCAGCTCATCTGTTCCCTCAGGCGCAAACTCATCTGTATTCAGTTTTACTGGAGAAATGATAC
>NC_071280.1:696308-758808 GCF_023375685.1 Ictalurus furcatus
TAACCTAATTAACTAACCCTTATTTTCCCAGCCTTTTGTTGCCCCCCGTCCCAACATTTTTGAGACGTGTTTTGGCCATCGAATTCAAAATCGGTACATTTCCTCGGTTTAAACGTTTGATATGTTTCCGGTGTTCTGTTGCGAATGACGGACGGGTTTTATGAGATCCGCAAATCATCGCGTTCTGTTTTTATCGACGTCGTACACGGCGTCCCAACTTTTTCGGGATAACTGGTCCCGACCTTGCCGCGCTCACATGGGAGTCGTGCGGGGAGTTTTCTGGTCTTTTTTTTTGTACGGAATACGTGAGCAGAGTCTCGGTGTGTGGACGAGTGAATCATCAGGAAAATAAACGTCGCGATCGATAATCAAGAAATTCGTCTTTTCCTCTTGCACGACTGTTGCATCAGCGCTGAAGTTAAACTGAGCAGGAATGTTATTTTTCTTCCTGCGTCTCGAGGGGGAGAATGAAATCACGCCGCGTGATTAATAGCACATGTAGCATCGTTCAATTCGGTACGACTCCATCTTACTTCACTACGTTTCTGATCTTTTTAGGTGTGAGCGAAATACATCTGGAAGCTTAGATTATTATTTGTTTTGATCGTGTTGACAAAAACTGAAAAAGTGCAGAAGAACCAAACACAATGAATGGGAATTGAGAAGGAAGGAAGGAAGGAAGGAAGGAAGGTTCCTGAGTGGCTCTCTGGGTGGGAGGGGCATACCCTGTCTCCCCTGTCAATCACAGGGATACGAGCCAATTGCGTGTGTCTGTAAGGTCGTGTATGCGGAAGATGGCGGATAGCGAATGAAGTAAAACCTCACCTTCACTCCAGTTTAACCTCCATTTTGCAGCATCAGTCATTCCTTTGCATCCTGTTCTTCCAGAAGAACTTAGAGTTGCCTTCAGATACCAGAAAATTCCACACCGCTGTCGTTTAGTCCCAGAGGTCACCCGTCTAGAAATACTACACGTCCGTCTCAGACGAGACCCACAGAGATCCCCTGACGCTCACGCTAATCAATATAATGTAAACTAAGAATGAAAGACATTTAGCTCTAACGCGTTCATTTCACCTGTGTATGGAGAGTTTTGAGACATTGTGTATTTCTTAAAAATCGACGGAACGGGGGGGAAAAAAAAACAAATAAAAATCATCCTTTTGCTCAGAGCTTCCAAACTTCTATAAACAGGATGTCTAAAAAAAAAAAGTTTGTTTTCATCAAAATCTGCTCTTCCATCTCGAGACTGTTAGGAACGCTCAACCTAATCCCAACGACGCTGCAGAAGAACCTTGACTTCCTAATCGGCTGAACAGCTTTCGCTCGAGATTGGAGAGAGGAAGAAAAAAAAAAAAAAGACTTCGACCGCCGTCCCACGCCTGCTTCCCCCCAGACTATTCACAAACGCTGGATCTAAAACGCGCCGATTCCAAAGAGATGATTACGTCCCGGTTGCCCGAGCCTCGGTAATCATGAAACGTTTCGAAAGACCGCACTACCTCAAACCCGTCAGCTCTCGCACCTACACTCGCGTCCCTCACCTGCTCTTCGATAAGTTATCGATTTCCTGTCTAGCAGGAAACAGGATGTCAGGGTGAGGTGTTGATGATGAGAACATCCCATCATCAGGGTTTCATTTCAGATAACGACGAGTCTGCGTACTGCAAGCACGGAGCTCGCACGTACAGTAATGAGGAGCTAACGTAGGTGCGGAACCCGGCTCTGAACATGAGGAACTTTCCCTGCGTAAATATTGATGTAACTTAGTGCTAAACACTCTGTGGAGAAAACTGCGGAGATGATCACCTCCATTCCCTTAGAAATATATATATATATCACACACATGTCTTCCAGGAGGATCTGGTGCACAAACATTAACACATTCCCTCAAAAAGGCCCTGCAGCGTTGGTACTTTCTATCACAGCTGAAGAAAATTGAAGCTACTGAAACAATCACGCTTTCTATCTCATGTGGTTCTGTGGTTCGGCTCGGCATCTTTACACTCCAAGCATACGCTACGGTGCTGCGACAGACCCGTATTCATCTAGAGCGAGGAAGAGGGTAGGGAAAATCATAGCTGACCCTTCACTTGGTATTCCAGTGTTGCCCTTCACGGCTGAAGCCTATAATAAGAGCCCTAAAATCCCACACTGCTTCGTTCCCCAGGTCATAATCTTCCTAAACAAGTGTCCTTTCCACACCTACATCCCTCCTCCGTGAGAAAGGAATAACACACCTGGCACATGCAGTTATAGGAACATCTGTCGTCTATTACAGCATTTTGCCCATTAAAGAACGACACGTCATACTTCTTATCCTTTTATAGTTACATTTAATGCTGTGGAATGTTCGCCAAGCGAGTTGTCAAAGAATAATAATAATAATAATAACACACTGTATAGAGTGTATATTCTGTACAGAGATGGAGCACTGGAACACCGAAACAGCATTCACAATCAGGGTCAGCGTATTTTCCGTGCATCTCCTTATCTCAAATTACGGAGATGCAGTTTGGTGATGTCCATCCCCTGGAGTTACTGTAGAAGGAGCTCCTTTGTATTTTTCAGTGATTTGTTAAAGCTACTCCAGTGCCTCTGCATCATAATCATGATCTTCCACGGTCTTGAGCCTACGTAGATTATACTTTTACTTTTAACGAACAGGTACACACACCCAAGATGGCCGCCACATGTACCCCGCTGGTTATCTGGAGTACGTCTTCGGAAATTAACGCTACGCGATGCTATGTGCGATATCAACATGAACGGTGGGGGTGCTGTAGAGAGAAACATACTCGCGTATCGTTTGAATATCCTGAACATATCATCTACATGATGTAGAGACGCCATGTCTGTAGAAGGTATTCCAGTGACGGACTGAGATGTTTCGGCTCTACCTAGTAGATGTCGTTTTTGCTCACTGGATATGCATGAGGTGCACAGACGACTATGAGAACAACGCGGCCTGCGTTGCAGACGTGTAGACATACGTGCAGTGCCTCTGTAAGAAGGTTTCAGGTTTAGGCCGGCAGTTTATGGAAGGTGAGGAGGCAGGGAAGATGTTTGATTTTTGTACAGTATGTCCCCATAGACTGCAGGGATTAAAACCAGATCTGCCTCTGGAAACCCTCTAGAGAACGTGAACATGGGACTGAACTGTTCAGGTACCGCATTTATTCTCACCCCAGGGTCCACAGTGCGGTAAAGAACCTCTAAACCTGAAGCACTGTGGATTGTTTGCACACAACCAGGGATTATCCTACAACAATGCGATCTTTGGTTATTAAATAAATAAAAACGTAAAAGGTTACCTTGAAGGTTAGAGTTAAAAACTCAATTTTGCCTCGACCAATGGGATATCTGTTCACTGCTTGGATATTAAGGGCTTGCAGACTGATCTCCAAGGGGATGTCCATGACATTCTCCTCTTCCACTGAATTCATGAAGGCAGTGACAGACTGCAATTGGTTAGCAGAATTCCCCGAGGACAGAGTAAATAGGATTTTGAGTCGGCTGCCTCGATGCTCACCAGAGACCTCCGCTGTGCTGGTGAGAAAAAAAAAGTTGTTTTTTTTTGCCTGAATCTCGAGCCATTATTATTTAAAGCTTCTCTCTCCAACATCTGCTCTACTACAAAAATACCACTTTAGCCATTCTATTCACTTCCTAATTCTATCACTGCACATCACCTCTCTCGCATTGACCAGATGATTAAAGACCTGACACGGCTCGAAGGTAAATGTTCCTTCCAGGTCATGCTGGTCCAGCAGCGACAGAGTTCGTCCTGACAGCCGTCACATGATAAATGCGACTCGCCCGCTGTCCACAGAGAGGCGTACGGCCCGAGACTCGGCGATTAATGAACAGCGAGTCCGAAATGGTATTTCCCATTGTACAGTCATGACATTTCTTCAGGGTTCTGACGAAGCGAGGCCAGGTTCTGGCACCTCCAGAAGTTAAGGTTCTGTGATTGTTGTTTGAGGACTTCAGGCTTGTGTCCCAATGGGAAAGGAAAGTGGGGTCTGAAAAGCCTGAAGCGGTTCGGTCAATAGGTAGAAATGGGCGGAATGGGACGACTCCTGGCTCAGGCTTGCTGTCAGTAACAATATAACAGAAGATGGCGGACACGGGGGACTGTTACAAATGATAGTTTAATAAGACGACCAAAAACTCCAGGCAGTTCAAAAGCATTAGGCATAAATCATGTGTCAAATTCAAGACATACAGCCTCCTGACTCATTTCATTCGGCCCACACGAGCTTGCAAATACAACACTGAGACGGCCCGTAGTTCCCGTTACTCACATCTGCATCACACACGCCTGAAACGCTGCTTAACAGGGACTCCTACCTGCTGTGCTGATACACATCAGACACGCATCTGAAACAATTCCGCTCTAGTTACGCAAGTTCTAGCTGGACGTACGTTCTCGTTACCATAACGCAACTTCTAGAACTTGTAGCCTAGTTTCGGCAACTGCGCTTGAGTTTACAAACAACTAAAGAATTAACTGTTGCAACAAGTGACATAGTTTCAACGTAGCCTAAAGTTCTAACTTAAAACTTACACCTAGCCCTTAAAGTAGGTGCAAGATTTGCCATTAAAATAAAATGCCCGGGAATATTCTGTTCCGGAACCGGAACATATAAGCAGTAGAGATTATAAGACTACAAATCCAAAAGTTATTTTCCTATCAGACGCCACAGCCAGCGCTTTCCTTTTCAGGTACTGCAAAGTGTCACGGACGTGAGATATGAGTAAGGTAGGAAACACCGCGAAAAAGAAAGATTGAAAAAGTTTAACACTAATGTAATATTATAGAATCGTTCAGCGTATGCGAATGCAAATTGAGGTTGCGGGTGGTAGTTCTTTTTCACTGCTGTGGTTTGTTACTAGAACCGTCCTTCAGTTTGTTGCACGAGAGACCAAGAACAGAACCGAACCGACCCGAACACACACCAGAATGAAATACGTGACGCCGCTTCCCGGATCTCAGCGGGTCTCAATCACGGATGATGTATTTTATACCGTGTATGCTGGATTGTTTCTGATTGGTGTGACTGTACACTACTGACTACAACGCACCTTCAGCATCGATGGTTCAACTGGAATTCCGCACTCAGAGTGTGGTCCAGAACCGGGTTTACGCTGTGAGTCCTTGTGTTTCCTGTTCTGATGGTGGATCCCCTTCCTGAGAACATCTGGAGTGTGACGATGACATCTCCAAACAAACCCCCAGCTGCAATAGCGGTGTAGCGGAGAAATCTTTACTGCGTCCTCGTCACGCAGTAAATCACTATGGCCTACTTATTGTATGAAGAATCTTATACGAATTATTAGTATTATTATTATTATTATTACTACTGCAATCCTTATTACTTATGTGTCTTCTGTATCGTCTTCTTACTCTTTTTTTTTGAGCTCACCTCTCTCAAACTGCTTGTTGAGTTCTCACTTAAAACTGACCTTTCTCTCCGAGTTTTCTAGTTATTACGTCTATACGTCTTCCACTGGCGCGCCGAACCACTCGGAGACTTGCTGTGGGCAGCATCTTATTTTATCTCATCTTATCATCTGGTCGTGAACACTTCGCATTTTCCAGCTCTGCCGTTGCCTTAAGCTTGTATATATCATCATTTGCAATTCAGAACAAACACACAGTGCCATCGCTGGAAGAAAGAAAACGCCCTGAAAAAGCAGAAAAATAAGAAAACACACACATGGCCCACATGAAACTGGGCTACGACTTTAGCGGAGGCGACACTACGTAAACACGAGGCGTGGAATTTATAATCTGGTGGATTTTTAGACTTTAATGAAACTCCAGTTTCAACCCCAGACAAGTTCTTTGTGAGAGAATTATATATCGAAAATCTGCTGCATATTGATATTCAATAAGCTATAAAGTGAGTTCCTAATCATCGAGGGGTGCCAATAATTATGTACTTCCGTCCTCCCGACGGCGCACCTGTCATGAGCCGTACTTGGCATCGCAGACGTTCAGGTTTTTTCCCAACTGCGCCATTCGCCGTCCATAGCGGGGGGTCCCGGAGGACGGAGGGGTCTTTCTCTCGCCTGTTGCTATGCAACACAGCAGTCAGTCAAGCATCCGTGTGGTATCGGTTGTTAGGAGCGAGTGTACGAAAGGATGGGAAAATGCAACGTTTTCTCACTGAAATCAAATCGAAAGAAGCAGATCCGTTCTGTGAAACATCATTAGAGATAAACGTTCCAGACGAGAGATCGTGCAGAGTTACGTCGTCAGAGTAAGACGCCATGTTCGGTGCTTCCTGCAGGAGATTTAGAAGAAAAGAAAAGAACACAGAGAGGAACAGTTTAGTCCAGGATGACATACAGGTGATCGGACATTGGCTGGACGGTTTTTCAAAGCTGAATTAAACAGCGAATTAAACTGCGTCGTGTCAGTCCGCGACCAAACACGATGACGGTGTTGAAACGAAACGACTGGCGTTACTCTAGACGTCCCTGCTGAACACTCCTCCTGCTCGTTTGCCCACAGCGATGCCAGCAGAGGACAAGATCCGTGACATGCATTAGGCTTTAAAACATGTTAGGAAGCTAAACGACCGACCGCACCGTACTGCTGCGGCATTTCTGTTAAGCCCCGCCCACCACATTATTAGCTAGTAACCACAGAAACCAACTGTTCCCCAGCCCCACCCACCAGGTTATTAGCTAGTAACCACAGAAACGAACTGTTCCCCAGCCCCGCCCACCACATTATTAGCTAGTAACCACAGAAACGAACTGTTCCCTGACCCCGCCCACCACGTTCTTAGCTAGTAGCCATAGTTATTAGCTAGTTATTCCCTAGCCCCGCCCACCACATTATTGGCTAGTGACTACAAAAACTAACTGTTCCCTGACTCCGCCCACCACGTTATTAGCTAGTAGCCATAGTTATTAGCTAGTTATTCCCTAGCCCCGCCCACCACATTATTGGCTAGTGACTACAGAAACTAACTGTTCCCTGACCCCGCCCACCACGTTCTTAGCTAGTAGCCATAGTTATTAGCTAGTTATTCCCTAGCCCCGCCCACCACGTTATTGGCTAGTGACTACAGAAACTAACTGTTCCCTGACCCCGCCCACCACATTATTAGCTAGTAGCCATAGTTATTAGCTAGTTATTCCCTAGCCCCGCCCACCACCTTATTGGCTAGTGACTACAGAAACTAACTGTTCCCTGACCCCGCCCACCACATTATTAGCTAGTAACCACAGAAACGAACTGTTCCCTGACCCCGCCCACCACGTTCTTAGCTAGTAGCCATAGTTATTAGCTAGTTATTCCCTAGCCCCGCCCACCACATTATTAGCTAGTAACCACAGAAACGAACTGTTCCCTGACCCCGCCCACCACGTTCTTAGCTAGTAGCCATAGTTATTAGCTAGTTATTCCCTAGCCCCGCCCACCACATTATTGGCTAGTGACTACAGAAACTAACTGTTCCCTGACCCCGCCCACCACGTTATTAGCTAGTAGCCATAGTTATTAGCTAGTTATTCCCTAGCCCCGCCCACCACATTATTAGCTAGTAACCACAGAAACGAACTGTTCCCTGACCCCGCCCACCACGTTCTTAGCTAGTAGCCATAGTTATTAGCTAGTTATTCCCTAGCCCCGCCCACCACATTATTGGCTAGTGACTACAGAAACTAACTGTTCCCTGACCCCGCCCACCACGTTCTTAGCTAGTAGCCATAGTTATTAGCTAGTTATTCCCTAGCCCCGCCCACCACATTATTGGCTAGTGACTACAGAAACTAACTGTTCCCTGGCCCCGCCCACCACCTTATTAGCTAATAACCATAGTTATTAGCTAGGCCAGGGAACAAACTGTTCCCTGGCCCCGCCCACCACGTTATTAGCTAGCATACTCCATACTATGTTATGCTGTCTGTGATTTTTATTTATTTATTTGTTGTTGTTGTAGCTTGATGTTTACGCAGAGGTTAAGAGGTATGAGGAGAATAAAACACTTCAGGACATGCAGGAATCCAACTGCACACTCTGCTCCTCACTTATAGCGGGTACAGTAAAGAGGTCCGACAATCAGTGCTTTGATATTTTAGCGTTTAATTTGTCCAAGAAGAGCATGCGTTTGAAACTTCATTACCAAATACAGTAAAGACGGAGGGGCAGTGGGATTACGAGATCAGGCCCATGTTTACTGACGGGGATCGATGAACGTTTAACGCCGGTTGATGAACAATACAGACGTGGGAAAAACTTGCTGAGTCTCATTCTGGGTAAAGCCCGAACCCTTCAGAGCCGGCGGTCGATGAGAGTACAGCTGTGTGGGCTGTCTGCGGGAGAGAAGGATAGCTTCATCCGTCTCTTCCTGTCGAGTCCAAGCAAACCGTGCGTTTCTGTTATTGCTCTCTCAGGTGCATTCCTAAAATCTTGCACGCGCTGCAGGTTGAAGAAGATGTGGCGGCGGACCCGGGGTACGGCGTCCTTATCGAATAAACACGCGGTTTGAGATGGCGGGTTTACGGTTTTGTGATTTGTAAAGAAATCTCAATCCCAAATCCAACAATATTACTGAAATATTATTCAATTCGGCCAAAGGAGAAACATCCGGGATTCCCAGGTAAAGCTAATTCGCTAAATTAGCTAAAGCTGGCTGGGCTACGCTAACGCTAGCTTGTTGACATTACTTCACGTAAAATAGGTATCTTTGAGATTTATTTAATCTTCTGGGGTTTTGTTTTGTTGTCATTTTTAAAATAAAAACTCTAATACATCATTTCCAGCGGTGTGTTTCATAACATTACACTCGTGTGCGGAAGTTTCCGTTTACTCGCTGGGATTCGTTTTGACGCTAATCTTACACCACGTCTGCCGTCGAGTTCTGCGCTCCGATTGGTCAAAAGGCGTGGATTAGTTTTCTATAACAGCGAGAAGAGAAGAGAAGAGAGAACAGGGGAGAGAAGAGAAGAGGAGAGAAGAGGAGAGAAGAAGAGAAGAGAAGAAGAGAAGAGAAGAAGAGAAGAGGAGAGAAAAGAAGAGAAGAGAATAGAAGAAGAGAAGAGAAGAGGAGAGAAGAGAAAAGAAGAGAATAGAAGAGAAGAGAAGAAGAGAAGAGAAGAAGAGGAGAGAAGAGAAGAGGAGAGAAAAAGAGAAGAGAAGAAGAGGAGAGAAGAGAAGAGGAGAGAAGAGGAGAGAAGAGAAGAGGAGAGAAGAGAAGAGGAGAGAAGAGAAGAGAAGAGAAGAGGAGAGAAGAGGAGAGAAGAGAAGAGGAGAGAAGAGAAGAGGAGAGAAGAGAAGAGAAGAGAAGAGAAGAGGAGAGAAGAGGAGAGGAGAGGAGAGAAGAGGAGAGAAGAGAAGAGGAGAGAAGAGAAGAGAAGAGAAGAGAAGAGGAGAGAAGAGAAGAGAAGAGAAGAGAAGAGGAGAGAATGGAAGAGAAGAGAAGAGGAGAGGAGAGAAGAGAAGAGGAGAGAAGAGAAGAGAAGAGGAGAGAAGAGAAGAGAAGAGGAGAGAAGAGGAGAGAAGAGAAGAGGAGAGAAGAGGAGAGAAGAGAAGAGGAGAGAAGAGAAGAGGAGAGAAGAGAAGAGAAGAGAAGAGAAGAGAAGAGGAGAGGAGAGGAGAGAAGAGGAGAGAAGAGAAGAGGAGAGAAGAGGAGAGGAGAGGAGAGGAGAGAAGAGGAGAGAAGAGGAGAGAAGAGGAGAGAAGAGAAGAGGAGAGGAGAGGAGAGAAGAGGAGAGGAGAGAAGAGGAGAGGAGAGAAGAGAAGAGAAGAGAAGAGAAGAGAAGAGGAGAGGAGAGGAGAGAAGAGGAGAGAAGAGAAGAGAAGAGAAGAGAAGAGAAGAGGAGAGAAGAGGAGAGGAGAGAAGAGGAGAGAAGAGAAGAGAAGAGAAGAGAAGAGGAGAGAAGAGGAGAGGAGAGAAGAGGAGAGAAGAGGAGAGAAGAGAAGAGGAGAGGAGAGGAGAGAAGAGGAGAGGAGAGAAGAGGAGAGAAGAGAAGAGAAGAGAAGAGAAGAGGAGAGAAGAGGAGAGGAGAGAAGAGGAGAGAAGAGGAGAGAAGAGGAGAGAAGAGAAGAGGAGAGAAGAGGAGAGGAGAGAAGAGGAGAGAAGAGAAGAGAAGAGGAGAGAAGAGGAGAGGAGAGGAGAGAAGAGGAGAGAAGAGAAGAGAAGAGAAGAGGAGAGAAGAGAAGAGGAGAGAAGAGAAGAGAAGAGGAGAGGAGAGAAGAGGAGAGAAGAGGAAAGAAGAGGAGAGGAGAGGAGAGAAGAGGAGAGAAGAGAAGAGAAGAGAGAGGCAGGTGAGGGAGCTATAAAAGTAAGGAATGAAGGGATAAAAAGTGTCGTTCTTTAATAAAAAACGATTAAAAATATATATTTGAACCGTTTGGAATGAAACCCTTTCAGGACGTCGTGTTATTGGAAAATAATCCACTTTGGGGAGGTGAGAGTAACGCCGCTTCCCGCACCGCGCTGGGGGGGGGGTGATTATTTTCCTATAACGGACTAGCTGAGCCGTGGAGTTCTTTACGTAACGCACGAATTATTTAGGAATTACGTGAATAACGAGAGCCTCCGTAGCTACCGTACCCTAACGACTCCGGGTGTTTCACCGTCTCTCCGTCGCTACCGCAGACGTTCACCGGAGTAAAACTCTTTCTTTTCAACTCGAGGATCCAACTCTGTTCCTAATTGCTCCACAGAGAATAAAGACTACACTCGCATGCGGCTTTATTAAAAATCATTCCGGTTCAATATGGACGCCGCGCCGTCACCCGATCTGGTCATTAAGCACAGGACAGGGGAATCAAGACGTAACTTCTCTCTCAAACCACTTCCACTTAATTACCTTGCCTTAGAGACAGAGGCAGTGTGTGTGTGTGTGTGTGTGTGTGTGTGTGTGTGTGTGTGTGTGTGTGTCTATCAAGGAGTCTCGAATAGAACTAATTTATGAACGAACACATTGTCGTGACAGATGGACTGTTTTGTTAGCTTACACACACACACACACACACACACACACACACACACACACGCAGTTTGTAAAAACTCTCGGACGTTCCTATTCTTATGAGGACACGTGTAGGGACGACACGTTTAAAACTAGTACACACACCTATAATTGTGAGTTGTGTGTGTGTGTGTGTGTGTGTGTGTAGCGTACAAGGGTATTAAAAGCTGTACACCACCTTTCTACAATGAAATAAAAAACAAAAAAAACGAGGACAGTGTTCAATGTGTTTAACTGCCTGTGCTGTGCATTAGTATTCACCCCCTCGACGTTTTTGCGTGGCTCTGTAACCTGGAAGCGGAACGAACGAAACTTCCTGCTGTTTCGAATCCGTCGTTGAAGTCGGCGGACGCTCGGAAAAACGCGACCGTCCTTACTCGGGTATGTGTTACAGTGCGTAACGAGTGCTGTTAACCGAACACTTTAAGCGGGAAGGAGATGAATCCCAGCTTAAGTGGGATTAGAGTAACGACTCCGTGCCGGGTCAGCATCCCGGTGCGATGTCGTAGCTCGCTACACATATTTCTGTTACTCGCGTGTTACTCGGACACGAGGTCTCACGGCGGGTATTGTCAGAAAGCAGAACCCTCGCAGAATCTAGCGCTCTTGAGAGAACGCCCCGGGCAGCCCGGAAGCCATCGAAGTGCGTACGTCCCCGAGCACCGAGCAAAGGATCCGGCGATACGGATCGCGGTCAGAAGAGCAGCTCGACTGGCTCTAATTGGCTCTGCAAAATGAACAGGCGCGTCGAGCTCGAGCGCCGCTTCATCGAGCAGACGCGGCTACCGGCGTTAATCAGACAAGATTTAATTCCGAACACGTGTCAAATCGTCCACCTTCACTTTCATACACAGCTAATGCATGATGTGTGTATACCCAAGACACGCTTTATATAACAACACGGCGGGTAGTTGTTAGCGAAACTACTGTTAGCATCGTGTTCGCGCTTTATGACCAGAAGGACAATATTTACATATTTTATTCCGTTCGCGCCGCAGCAATCTCAAATTCAATGTTAACTCTTTACGATTTAATAAAGCGTTACACTTTCAATTCGTTTAGCGTCTACACGCGAGACTTTCTTTCTTTTTCTTTTTTACCGTCTAGTTTAATAACGGATTTTATTTCATCGTTGTTCGGATGTTCTTGCACAGCGCTTTGGTCGAGATTCGTGGTCTTCGAATTTTCCTTTCTCATTCATTCTCTCGCTTTTTTTCTGCGTTCATAAATACGGACACGTTAATAAATACGGACACGTTAACAAATACGAATATGTTAATAAATACGAACACGTTAATAAATGCGAATATGTTAATAAGTGCGAATATGTTAATAAATACGAACACGTTAACAAATACGAACACGTTAACAAATACGAACACGTTAATAAATGCGAATATGTTAATAAGTGCGAATATGTTAATAAATACGGACACGTTAACAAATACGAACACGTTAATAAATACGAACACGTTAACAAATACGAACACGTTAACAAATACGAACACGTTAATAAATGCGAATATGTTAATAAATACGAACACGTTAATAAATACGAACACGTTAATAAATACGAACACGTTAATAAATGCGAACATGTTAATAAATACGAACACGTTAATAAATACGAACACGTTAATAAGTACGAACACGTTAATAAATACGAACACGTTAATAAATACGGACACGTTAATAAGTACGGACACGTTAATAAATACGGACACGTTAATAAATACGAACACGTTAACAAATACGAACACGTTAATAAATACGAACACGTTAATAAGTACGAACACGTTAATAAGTACGAATACGTTAATAAATACGAACACGTTAATAAGTACGAACACGTTAATAAATACGGACACGTTAATAAATACGGACACGTTAATAAATACGAACACGTTAATAAATACGAACACGTTAATAAATACGAACACGTTAATAAATGCGAACATGTTAATAAATACGAACACGTTAATAAATACGAATATGTCAATAAGTACGAATATGTCAATAAATACGAATATGTTAATAAATACGAACACGTTAATAAATACGAATATGTTAATAAATACGAATATGTTAATAAATACGAACACGTTAATAAATACGAACACGTTAATAAGTACGAATACGTTAATAAATACGAATACGTTAATAAATACGAACACGTTAATAAATACGAACACGTTAACAAATGCGAACACGTTAACAAATGCGAACACGTTAATAAATACGAACACGTTAATAAATACGAACACGTTAACAAATACAAATATGTTAATAAGTACGAATATGTTAACAAATACGAACACGTTAACAAATACGAACACGTTAACAAATGCGAACACGTTAACAAGTACGAATACATTAACAAGTACGAACACGTTAACAAATACGAACACGTTAATAAATACGAACACGTTAACAAATACGAACACGTTAACAAATACGAATATGTTAATAAGTACGAATATGTTAACAAATACGAACACGTTAACAAATACGAACACGTTAATAAATACGAACACGTTAATAAGTACGAATATGTTAATAAATACGAATATGTTAATAAATACGAATATGTTAATAAGTACGAATATGTTAACAAATACGAACACGTTAATAAATACGAATATGTTAATAAATACGAACACGTTAATAAGTACGAACACGTTAATAAGTACGAATATGTTAATAAATACGAATATGTTAATAAGTACGAATATGTTAACAAATACGAACACGTTAATAAATACGAATATGTTAATAAATACGAACACGTTAATAAGTACGAACACGTTAATAAGTACGAATACGTTAATAAGTACGAATATGTTAACAAATACGAACACGTTAATAAGTACGAACACGTTAATAAGTACGAACACGTTAATAAGTACGAACACGTTAATAAATACGAACACGTTAATAAGTACGAACACGTTAATAAGTACGGACACGTTAATAAATACGGACACGTTAATAAGTACGGACACGTTAATAAATACGGACACGTTAATAAATACGAACACGTTAACAAATACGAACACGTTAATAAATACGAACACGTTAATAAGTACGAACACGTTAATAAGTACGAACACGTTAATAAGTACGAATACGTTAATAAATACGAACACGTTAATAAGTACGAACACGTTAATAAGTACGGACACGTTAATAAATACGGACACGTTAATAAGTACGGACACGTTAATAAATACGGACACGTTAATAAATACGAACACGTTAACAAATACGAACACGTTAATAAATACGAATATGTTAATAAATACGAACACGTTAATAAATACGAATATGTTAATAAATACCGCGCACACACACACACACACACACACTGTAAACACACACTGACTGTTTTTTTTTTAATGGACACTTTTATGAATCTTATTTGTGAAACTGGAAACAAAGGCTTTAAAGTAAAACTAGCGTAAAGAATATTAATATTATTTTTAATAATTATTATTATGGTCACAAGTGTGTTATTGATTCATTTGATTTTATTTAGAGATACAGTAGAGTCAGAACTTCTGAGTGCACGCCTATTTATAAACAGTCCTTTTTTTTATTAAACATTTTATTTTTTTTTTTAAATTTCAATTTTCTCCAGCAACAACAACACTGAAATAGGACTATATCTCTACACCCCGGTTACGAACCTTAGGCCGTGTTCAGAGCTGAGTTCCGCACACGCGTGTACAGGTCGTGAGGATCGAATCGCTCGAAACTGCACACGTCGGAAGGATTTATTGAGACGGTTACGAGCGATTAGGAACGGTCGTTCCTATTGTTTTGTTCATGAACGCGTGAGAAAAACCACCTACTGATATGTTCGGGTTTCTGAACAGGAAGCCCGGGAAGTTAACTCCAGTGCGCGTAAGTCGGCTCAGAAGATGTGTAACATGCGCAGATGTATCTCGTTCCAGTTGTAAGGAAAGTTCAACACCTTACGGTCGTGTAGTTTTGTCAGAATCGTAATTGTTTTGTTGGTTTTTTTTCCGTAATGAATGTTTTTTCATTTATTAATCTTCAGTATCCATGTGTACAGCATGACCGATCCACTCGGCTACACTCATTGCATTGTGCGTCATGTTTTAAGTGCCTGGTTTGGTGAATTATTTAACTCCGCTGGCCTCCATTTACACATCAAGTGAATCTGTAGTGATATATATTATAGATAGACTTGCATTAAGTGGGAGGATGGGTTAGGTCAGCTGGGATATAAACCCCCGCTGAACTTTTCCACACAAAGTGGAAGTGCTTGGGGATGGCGGCGATCAGTCAGAGAGCTGAAGGGGAGCTCGGAATGACGCCGCTACCACCACCGTGTTTCACAGCGAAACGGATCGGGGTGGGGTTGTGTTTCCGGCGAATGTTCTATCGGGCCGGAGATCCCGTTCTCTACGTGTCCGTCTCCGCTGAGCCTCTCGTTATGTCCAGGCCGTGTTTATCCTGCTTCTCCTCATCCTTCAGAGGTGAGCACCAGCACCATCATACCAAGCTAAATCCACATCGACTCACCCCAACCCCGTCTGATAAAAGCAAGGGCACTTTAATGACACTCGCGGTGTTAGAGAGTGCCGGAAAACTGATGAAGTACCCCTTACTACACTACACTACACTGAGAATCCACTTGACCCGAAATAAAAACCCGCTCCCTTAGAAAGCTACTCATGCAAGAGCAAAAAAAACTTTCCTTAAAGGCGCTCTCGTGTGAAACATCACTCTGGATTCGAAATGATATTGATCTACACACACACACACACACACACACACAGTATGGTGGTCTTGTTTTGCTACTAAACTCTATACATTATTCAAAGCGCTGTACAGGTCCATGCTGAGAAAATGTGAACACGGTACAAGGAGAAGATTCCTGCGGTACGAGCGCTCATCCTGAGAAACACGTCCACCAGGGGACGGGAGGAGAGGAGAGGGGAGGAGAGGAGGAGAGAGGAGAGAGGAGAGGAGAGAGGAGGAGAGGGGAGAGGAAGAGAGGAGAGGAGAGGAGAGGAGAGGGGAGAGGAAGAGAGGAGAGGAGAGGGGGAGAGAGGAGGGGAAGAGACGAGAGGGGAAGAGAGGAGAAGAGAGGGGAGGGGAAGAGAGGAGAGGAGAGGAGAGGGGAGGGGAGGGGAAGAGAGGAGAGGGGAGGAGAGGAGAGGGGAAGAGAGGGGAGGAGAGGAGAGGGGAGGAGAAGAGAGGAGAGGGGAGGGGAAGAGAGGGGGCAAGAGGAGAGGGGAGGAGACGGGAGGAGAAGAGAAGAGAGGAGAGGAAAGGGGAGGGGAAGAGAGGAGAGGGGAGGAGAGGGGAGGAGAAGAGAAGAGAGGAGAGGAGAGGGGAGGGGAAGAGAGGAGAGGGGAGGAGAGGAGAGGGGAAGAGAGGAGAGGAGAGGAGAGGAGAGGGGAGGGGAAGAGAGGAGAGGGGAGGAGAGGAGAGGAGGGGGAAGAGAGGGGGCGAGAGGAGGGGGAAGAGAGGAGAGGGGAGGAGAGGAGAGGGGAAGAGAGGAGGGGGAAGAGAGGAGAGGGGAGGGGAAGAGAGGGGAAGAGAGGAGAGGGGAGGGGAAGAGAGGGGAAGAGAGGAGAGGGGAGGGGAAGAGAGGGGAAGAGAGGAGAGGGGAAGAGAGGAGACTAGCGGAGAGGGGAAGAGAGGAGAGGGTGAGAGACGGAAGGGAGTGGGTTGAAAAAACAAAGAAGTGAGAGAGAGTTATAGTCTGGGGAATACTAAACTCATAGTCGAAGCCTCGTTTTTTTTGTAAGTGCCCCCCTCTGTTTTGAGTGGGTGTTTTTATATCTTGGTGAAGACCAAACGTCCCCGTAAGGATACGAATCTCTCATGACACCAGGTCCCCACAAGGAAAATAGCTTCTGAAAACAAAACAAAAGCTTTTCTAAGGTGTCATTTAGTAATTATGTCAATGATAGGTCCTTACAAGTACAGTAAGGTGCGTGCGTGCGCGCACGCGCGCGTGTGTGTGTGTGTGTGTGTGTGTGTGTGTGTGTGTGTGTGTGTGTGTGTGTGTGTGTTGGCCAGCTGGCTGAAGCTAACCCAGATTGGGGGGAGAAAGTTTCTTGCCAGAACATTGCTGAGTGGCCTGAAACTGTGTGAAGCTGTAAAGCACACACACACCCACACACACACACACACACACACACACACACACACACACACAGACACATTCACTCGACTTTTTGGCAGCGGAAGGACCTAGGATTGTTCAAATTGCTCAAAACTAAAAAGATCTCTCAATCAATGAGAATCCGCTTGCAGATTAAAGAGGTCAATGCAATTAGCGGCGTTTAATCTTCCCAGAACCCAAAAGCTAATTCTCGCCTAGACTCCGGGCCAGACTCGGGAAAATAGAAACATCTGGTGCATAACCAAAAGTTCCACCAAAAGATTCCACACAGGTTCCACGCTGAAAAACAAAACCTTCGTTGCTTTGATCGACCTAAAGTTCTTCTGACTGAGCGTTTTTATCCTACATTGGGCGTGGCCTCTTCCAGGATGACTCCACCCAGCATGTGATAACATCTGTGGAGGTAGGAGATGGAAGGATGGATGGGAAAGATCCATCAATCCATCTGGTAGTGGGGGTATTCAAACCTGTCATTCCTTTCAGTAGCGCAGCACCTTAGACCACTGAGGCGTTGCGTCTCCAGGAGGTCCCAGGCCTGCTCCAGGGTCTCCATCTATTGGGACGTGCCTGATAATATCTCTACCGGGAACACTGACGTCCAAACCACCTCGAACGAGGTCCAACTAATCCACCTCGCTTCTACGGAGCAGCTCTACTCCATCGGATTGC
The DNA here is from genome assembly GCF_023375685.1 of Ictalurus furcatus. Lineage (NCBI taxonomy): Eukaryota > Metazoa > Chordata > Actinopteri > Siluriformes > Ictaluridae > Ictalurus > Ictalurus furcatus. The sequence continues at coordinate 714,139 of NC_071280.1, forward strand.
CACGGTAAGCCCAACAACTCTATGGAAGAACTTCATTTCTCTTACTCTCTTGGTCTGTTGAGCGGTAAACAGAGAGCTTCATCTGCAAACTCCTGCAGCTCCTGCTTCACGACCCCAGACCGGAATATCAACGGCAACACCACTCTCGTGCTTGCTTTATTCCTCACTCGTCAAGAAGATTCCAATAAGACACATAAACTCCTCCGCCGGTGGTAAGGTCTCTCCCATCAGCTGAAGATAGCGTCCCATTTGTTTCCAGGAGAGAACCAGGAGAGGCCTTGGACTTGGAGGTGCTGAGTTTCATCTGGGCAAAAGAAGGTCATCATCAGCATCACCATCTAATACCTGGGATGTTACGTCTAGTCCGTGAAAACGAGTGTGGAGACCAGACGCAACAAAGGAGAAGATATTTTCTAATCCCCCAGATCTGATCAGTGTGTGTGTGTGTGTGTGTGTGTGAGAGAGAGAGAGAGCAAGATTGAAGGTATAGATGTGTTTTCTAGCGTATAATAAAAATAAAATGCTGGTTTATGATGACTATCTCCACTATCTCTTGATTTCACATAGACACGCTTACGTAATTCTCATCCCTGGCCTTCTTTTTCATCCTTTCTCTACATTTCTACTTCTCTCTCTCTCTCTCTCTCTTCTTGCGCTCGATCTTTCTCTCATACTCTCTCTCGCTGTCTTTCTCTCTTCCCACTCATATAGCCTTGGTGTTTGTGATTTGTCCTCACTGAGCGCATTCTGGCTCATCTTGCCTGCACAGATTTTTGGCTTTTCCGGTTTTTCGATCCTTCCTTCTATCTCTCTTTCTTCCTGCGTCTATCCGCCGTCAAACAGCGTCAGGTTCGGTTCATGCCCACTCTGACCTCACGAATGTGTGGGGAAAAAATATATCTCCAGTCTCATTTAAATGGTCCTTACGTCTACAGAGGGCATTCGAGTGAAAGCTTGTGAGCTGGGAAATGAGCGAAGATTCGATGATTCTCTTGGTCGCTGCTGCCCCCTGGTGGCAACCCAACAAATTCGCCTTAATGAGCCGCTTTCTTCTAAAAGATGCCACGTCGTGTTGCATCATGGGACGGACACATCGTACCACCAGATATGTAACGTGTTGCTATGGTGATCTCTTTGCAGAGAGAGGAAGAGTAAATTCACCATGAACTGCTTGTATATTAATCGTTATTCAAGCTTCCTGCAGTACATTGGGTAGTGGTGGCTTAGCGGTTAAGGCTGTGGGTTCGAGCCCCAGCACTGCCAAGCTGCCACTGTTGGGCCCTTGAGCAAGGCCCTTAACCCTCTCTGCTCCAGGTATCATGGCTGACCCTGCATTCTGACCCCAGCTTCCTGACAGGCTGGGGTATGTGAAGAAAACAATTTCACTGTGCTCTACGGTATATGTGACCAATAAAGACTCATTATTACCCAGAATGCCTTTGCTGATAGAGTCATCAGTGCTGTTTTATCCTTCGTGTCATCTCTACTCGAAGACAGCAATGCAGCGGCGCTTTAGTCCTTTAGCGCGTTCAGCTCTCGCGCCTCCTCGTCTTTAGACTCTGCTCAAAGTCTTGCGCTAATACCGCCTCAATACCTCCATCGTGCTCGTCGTCTTGTACATCGCTAGCCGACGAGCCGTAACTAGACGTACGTCTGAGATCGTACGTGCGCTAACAATAACAGCGGGACATCACAGCAACACACAACCGCTGTAGCTTCTCACAGGAACCATTCAGCACCGGAATCACTAAACACCTCACAAACATTTCGGTACGAGCGTATTTTCAGAATAAACTCGACTCTTATGGAGCGCGCGATTTAAATGGACCCAGGGGACGATTTCCAAACAGGCAGATTTGCTTGAGATATTTTTTTTCGCTAGCGGGGCTTTGGAATACCAGGAGGCAAGGAATGAATAATGTATTAGCGGGCAGGAATAGGGAATTTTAACACACTGATAAAAAATGCCACCAACACAAACGCCACAAACACCCTCGGACGCAAAAATAAAGCGGATATCTCCATTCCGTATCACATCCGGACTTTAGGCTGAGCAATATGTGCTGTTTTTTGGGTTTTTTTTAGGCCTCTGTGATGAAACACTATCTTTCCGGCGTCTGTAGAAAGCATTCCCTGCAGCCTTTTTAAAGAAGTTGTTCACTCGCTTTCCGAGCCAGATACAATTCTGGGAAATCACAGTGAGTCGATCCATAAAGCAGAACACAAATCAAACAGGACGTTCTATACAAGAGAAAAAGGGCTTTAGGCTCTTTAGCTGTACAAGTTGTACCAAAAGAGATATTTAGTCATGTTTATTGTCGTTCTTCCAGACTTCAATCTGGTGTATAATGTGATAGTACTAGAACTCTAGATACGAATGTAATCCGTGAACCCCAGGGTGCTGTGTTGAACCCTTTCTTATAATCAGCTGCGGATCTTTAGGACGGTGTTGGGAGATGATCGCTGCTCTCATACGGTCCGAGGGCGTGATGTGGAAATTGTAGAACCTGGAGAAGGTACACGGTGAGACCTAGGTCGCTGTAGCGCAGATCTCCTGGAGCTGTACAAATCTCAATCGTGCTCTTGTTGATGACTTCCATCGTTGAATGAGCCAGTCTGCGGATAGACATCGGTGCACTCGGTGACCCAGGAGGCCATTTGGTTCTGTTAAGGAGAACCATGCTCGCCAACCTGGACGGCTCCGTCGAGTGAGCGAGGCTAGTCGGGCCGAGCTGGCTAACAAACGACTCTTTAGCTAGCTTCAGGTATGGCTTTGGAAGTGTGTTCTGGAATAATTAGACATGAGGAAATGGAGAAGCGGAGAAGAGAACAAAAATCCTTTCTGATCCTGATGCGAAAACAGAACAACCAAAAATGACACGCATCATCCTCCATCTTGTTTCCTGTTCGGCGTGTAATGGCGCGCTGGCTTCAGTACAGCGCTCTCAGTGTGTGGCAGGAAAACCACTAACAACCTCCCAGAAGGGCAACATGGCATTCAGTAAGTGGACGAATGTGTCAGGAAGTCGTCCTTCTTTGTTACTCGGCAATTTAAACACTGAATAAAAGGGGGAAAAAAAAAATCCATCAAATTTACCACATAATATAGAAATCGCACTTTTTTTTCGATTTTGGGACGAATTGCATGTAGAACAAGTTTACTCTTAAACTGTAGCAGCGAAATCAAACTTCAACAGAGAAATTTTTTTAAAAAAACTACTACTACTACACTATCTGAAACGCTTTAATTTTCAGCTCCGCCCACTTGACGTACATCCCTGAAAACCCTTGTTGATGTGGTGTTGTGATGTACACAGCAATTTCCTTTAGAAACCTTTTCATCTCTCATAAAGCTCATTAAGTTGTGTAGAAAAACATTATCCAGTCCCTGCAGGATTTTTTTAAAGTACGCAAATTTACTAGACAAAGCCTCATTTGCATAAATAATAATACTAATAAATGGTATTTTTTTTTCACCCACACTATTTAAAGTTCCACTATAAAAACAATTACTACTAAGAACATCAACAATCGGCTATCAGAGACATGTTAGTGAAAAAGTACATCATTAAGTATTATTTTGCTACTTGGTACGTACGTCTTCTTTCAAGTTTACGTCATACTTTTACCTCAGAGGATCAAAATCCGTGACAAATTTCATCTATAACGCACGTGACGGCGTGAATGAGACCTCGATCCCGTCGCTGTAATCTATCCGCTCTCGCGTACGCTTTGTATTTGCATCGTAACAGCTACTGTACTGTAGCTTTCAGCAGTTAGCATCCCGCTAGCTTGGATCGCCAGCTAGCTACGGTCAGAGATTAAGAACAAAGCTGTTTCGTCGCTAGCTAATCTAACGGCTAGTTTTCTGAATCTTCCTTACGCTGGACTCTTTGAAGGTTTTGAAGCTCCGACTTTCATCGGCGTATTTATTTAGACGATTAAAGCGCACTCGTACGCGAGGGAAGAATCTCGGTACGTTCGCACATCTCTAACCCGAGCAGAAACAAATAACACCGCTCTCCTGAGAACTATTGACTCCGGAAGGTCTCTCATTTATTTTCAGGCAGCTACGCTCGTTAGCAGACAAAAGGTTAATAGAGGAAACGGCGTGTTGGTGCGAATCCAAAAGCAGTAAAGCATTAACAGTCTCAAATGAAATGCAGTCAATGCGACTGAAATAAAGAAAGAAAGAAAGAAGTAGAGCAAGCTGGAATAGAAAATGACTCAGTCTGTGGAACGGTTCTGCTCGGTGCGCTGCCATGCTTTTGGATTGTCTTCAACGGTTGATCAGCGCAAGCTGTTGAGAAATTTATTTTACCCAGACTTATTTCCCTGTCCAAAAAATTCTTCAGCGTCCGTCCAAGAACTTCAGCAGCGCCCCGTTTCTCTCATTCTGACAAGTGTTCGGCAATTAACAATGTGTTTCTGAAGAAAATCTTCAATTAATAAGCCCCTGCGACCTAACAGTGTAAAGATAAACGACGTGAACTCCAAATATCTGACACCTGGATTCAGATCTAAGCGTGAAGTGGGCGTGGCCTACACTAAACTAAACGCTTTTTCTTTTATATGAACCCTACGTATTATTATCCATGTCCCCTGGGGGGAGAAAAAAAAAACCCCCAGAGGTGTTGGCATGTTCAGTTCAAGGTTGTGCGAACTCTCTCTCTGACACTGGAGACTCCTTCCAAAGGAGTCTGTTGTACCATTGAAGACATTCTTTTTCTTCTCTGGAAAAGCTGGATAATAAATAAATAAATAAATAAATAAATAAATTCAAAGAAAGCTCTTGAAGATCCGCATTAACATGCGGCGTCTCTTCCCTGGAGATCAAGAACATCGACTCGTTCCAGAAACTCGCACAAAATATGCGTCATGCAAGAATTCCTTCCAGCCACATGGCGAAGTCAGACACTCCGTATACGAGTTCTTGCATTCGGACGTGTTGTATAATGAAGGATATGGAATGAAACGCGTGGATTTCGACTCGTAGCATCCATTAGCATTCACTGAGCGTGAGATTGAGAGTTAGCTGCAAACCAGTTATACCCAGGGCACCCTTTGATTTAAACTTTAATTGAAACTTCTGCTTGCCATAAATAAATCCTTCAGCTGCAGTTCCTTAAGGAGGGGAATTGAATTTTGGAATAAATTGGTCTCAGGAAAAGAGGAATTAATTCAATAAAAAAAAACACTTCCTTATTCCATAATAACTAACCTCAAATAATAATAAGAAGAAGAGGAAGAAGAAGAAGAACCACTGCCAAGTCTAATTCTTCGGGTTACTAATTTGTATTCTTCAAATAATCTTAAAATATACAATAAACATGTTTGGATCAGCACCAGGATTTTTCCCCTGATCATGAACGTGTAACACCGGACGGACGCGCTTTCTACGATTCTAACCCTTAACAAATTGATATTTTTCTGAGTATACTGTACACACTTCCTGGGTAAAGGCTGAGCAGACTTCCTGTAGTATTGCATTGCCTTGCCATCCATTTTGCCCTCAGCCCCGAGCAGATTCCTGGCTCCTGCTGAGCATCTACACAGCGCGATACTACCACCACCATGCGTGAACAGGAACTAACTTGTTTGGAGGATGTCCCGCAACACTAGATGGATAAAAGTATGATATATCGTTCTCTAATAAATATACAAATTTTTGCAAAACGCTGTGGTGTAAGAGGAGACGGAAAAGGAAATTGTGGGCGGAGAAATCGAGCGTCACACAACACCATTCTGCTACATGATTAAAATATATAAATATCACATCAACAGATCAAATATAAAGTATTTCATTCCTGCATAAAGCTTGAGTGGAGGCTGTAGGAGGACGCAGCAGTCTTCATCAGTATTCAGAACACCCCCTTATAGTCCCATTTCCCCCGTTATCTCCTCCAGCTGCTGCGATCTGATTAGTTCTATTTAACTGAGTGAATCCCGGAAATAAGTGATGTTAATTGATGATAAGCTGAAGGTTTTATAGTCCATGTAATTGTCCATGAAACTTTTCAATGGAAGTCGACCCGTAAGCAACTTTTCAAAACGTAGCTTCACGTCGTTTGAATCTTTCAGACAGCACGGTGATTGAACGAGAGGCCGTGCGATGTTAAACTGACCCCGAGATATACCGACCCCGCAAAAATCCATATTTCGATAATAAACCATTTTTATTGATGTAACAAATTCAGAATTTGGTTTCTCTCCATTTCGTTTCAGTTTGCAGTTCTGTGAGCTTTAATCCCTAACAAGAGCCAGGTAACATCCTGAAGCGTTTCAATTTACAATTTGCCTACAATTAAAATTCGTACGTTAATAATAACAAACATGTCATACTTTTTGTGTATTTAGAGTTTAAATAAACGTTATCACTCACGTTCTAGCATCTATAAACAGTCATTCGCTCACGTCCTCACGTTATAGCATCTATAAACAGTCATTCGCTCACGTTCTAGCATCTATAAACAGTCATTCGCTCACGTCCTCACGTTATAGCATCTATAAAGTCATTCGCTCACGTCCTCACGTTATAGCATCTATAAAGTCATTCGCTCACGTCCTCACGTTATAGCATCTATAAAGTCATTCGCTCACCTCCTCACGTTATAGCATCTATAAACAGTCATTCGCTCACGTCCTCACGTTATAGCATCTATAAACAGTCATTCGCTCACCTCCTCACGTTATAGCATCTATAAACAGTCATTCGCTCACGTCCTCACGTTATAGCATCTATAAACAGTCATTCGCTCACGTCCTCACGTTATAGCATCTATAAACAGTCATTCGCTCACGTCCTCACGTTATAGTATCTATAAACAGTCATTCACACACGTTAAAGTATCTATAAACAGTCATTCGCTCACGTCCTCACATTATAGCATCTATAAAGTCATTCGCTCACGTCCTCACGTTATAGTATCTATAAACAGTCATTCGCTCACATCGTCACGTTCTAGCATCTATAGAGTCATTCACTCACGTCCTCACGTTATAGCATCTATAAACAGTCATTCGCTCACGTCCTCACGTTATAGCATCTATAAAGTCATTCGCTCACGTCCTCACGTTATAGCATCTATAAACAGTCATTCGCTCACGTCCTCACGTTATAGCATCTATAAACAGTCATTCGCTCACGTCCTCACGTTATAGTATCTATAAACAGTCATTCACACACGTTAAAGTATCTATAAACAGTCATTCGCTCACGTCCTCACATTATAGCATCTATAAAGTCATTCGCTCACGTCCTCACGTTATAGCATCTATAAACAGTCATTCGCTCACGTCCTCACGTTATAGCATCTATAAAGTCATTCGCTCACGTCCTCACGTTATAGCATCTATAAAGTCATTCGCTCACGTCCTCACGTTATAGCATCTATAAAGTCATTCGCTCACGTCCTCACGTTATAGCATCTATAAACAGTCATTCGCTCACGTCCTCACGTTATAGTATCTATAAACAGTCATTCACACACGTTAAAGTATCTATAAACAGTCATTCGCTCACGTCCTCACATTATAGCATCTATAAAGTCATTCGCTCACGTCCTCACGTTATAGTATCTATAAACAGTCATTCGCTCACATCGTCACGTTCTAGCATCTATAGAGTCATTCGCTCACGTCCTCACGTTATAGCATCTATAAACAGTCATTCGCTCACGTCCTCACGTTATAGCATCTATAAAGTCATTCGCTCACGTCCTCACGTTATAGCATCTATAAACAGTCATTCGCTCACGTCCTCACGTTATAGCATCTATAAACAGTCATTCGCTCACGTCCTCACGTTCTAGCATCTATAAAGTCATTCGCTCACGTCCTCACGTTATAGCATCTATAAACAGTCATTCGCTCACATCGTCACGTTATAGCATCTATAAACAGTCATTCGCTCACATTCTCACGTTATAGCATCTATAAAGTCATTCGCTCACGTCCTCACGTTATAGCATCTATAAACAGTCATTCGCTCACGTCCTCACGTTATAGCATCTATAAACAGTCATTCGCTCACGTCCTCACGTTATAGTATCTATAAACAGTCATTCACACACGTTAAAGTATCTATAAACAGTCATTCGCTCACGTCCTCACATTATAGCATCTATAAAGTCATTCGCTCACGTCCTCACGTTATAGTATCTATAAACAGTCATTCGCTCACATCGTCACGTTCTAGCATCTATAAAGTCATTCGCTCACGTCCTCACGTTATAGCATCTATAAACAGTCATTCGCTCACGTCCTCACGTTATAGCATCTATAAACAGTCATTCGCTCATGTCCTCACGTTCTAGCATCTATAAAGTCATTCGCTCACGTCCTCACGTTATAGCATCTATAAACAGTCATTCGCTCACGTCCTCACGTTATAGCATCTATAAACAGTCATTCGCTCACATCGTCACGTTCTAGCATCTATAAAGTCATTCGCTCACGTCCTCACGTTATAGCATCTATAAAGTCATTCGCTCACGTCCTCACGTTATAGCATCTATAAAGTCATTCGCTCACGTCCTCACGTTATAGCATCTATAAAGTCATTCGCTCACGTCCTCACGTTATAGCATCTATAAAGTCATTCGCTCACGTCCTCACGTTATAGCATCTATAAACAGTCATTCGCTCACGTCCTCACGTTATAGCATCTATAAACAGTCATTCGCTCACGTCCTCACGTTATAGTATCTATAAACAGTCATTCACACACGTTAAAGTATCTATAAACAGTCATTCGCTCACGTCCTCACATTATAGCATCTATAAAGTCATTCGCTCACGTCCTCACGTTATAGTATCTATAAACAGTCATTCGCTCACATCGTCACGTTCTAGCATCTATAAACAGTCATTCGCTCATGTCCTCACGTTCTAGCATCTATAAAGTCATTCGCTCACGTCCTCACGTTATAGCATCTATAAACAGTCATTCGCTCACGTCCTCACGTTATAGCATCTATAAACAGTCATTCGCTCACATCGTCACGTTCTAGCATCTATAAAGTCATTCGCTCACGTCCTCACGTTATAGCATCTATAAAGTCATTCGCTCACGTCCTCACGTTATAGCATCTATAAACAGTCATTCGCTCACGTCCTCACGTTATAGCATCTATAAACAGTCATTCGCTCACGTCCTCACGTTATAGTATCTATAAACAGTCATTCACACACGTTAAAGTATCTATAAACAGTCATTCGCTCACGTCCTCACATTATAGCATCTATAAAGTCATTCGCTCACGTCCTCACGTTATAGCATCTATAAACAGTCATTCGCTCACGTCCTCACGTTATAGCATCTATAAAGTCATTCGCTCACGTCCTCACGTTATAGTATCTATAAAGTCATTCGCTCACGTCCTCACGTTATAGCATCTATAAACAGTCATTCGCTCACGTCCTCACGTTATAGCATCTATAAACAGTCATTCGCTCACGTCCTCACGTTATAGCATCTATAAACAGTCATTCGCTCACGTCCTCACGTTATAGCATCTATAAACAGTCATTCGCTCACGTTCTAGCATCTATAAACAGTCATTCGCTCATGTCCTCACGTTATAGTATCTATAAACAGTCATTCACACACGTTAAAGTATCTATAAACAGTCATTCGCTCACGTCCTTACATTATAGCATCTATAAAGTCATTCGCTCACGTCCTCACGTTATAGCATCTATAAACAGTCATTCGCTCACGTCCTCATGTTATAGCATCTATAAACAGTCATTCGCTCACGTCCTCATGTTATAGCATCTATGAACAGTCATTCACTCACGTTATAGTATCTATAAACAGTCATTCACACACGTTATAGCATCTATAAACAGTCATTCACACACGTTATAGCATCTATAAACAGTCATTCGCTCACATCCTCACGTTATAGTATCTATAAACAGTCATTCACACACGTTCTCACGTTATAGTATCTATAAACAGTCATTCACACACGTTATAGCATCTATAAACAGTCATTCACTCACGTCCTCACGTTATAGTATCTATAAACAGTCATTCACACACGTTAAAGTATCCATAAACGGTCATTCGCACACGTTATAGCAGCTATACAGTTATTCGCTCACTTTCACACAATATAGTAGATATAAAACAGCCATTTGCTCACTCTTTTATTGTAGCTATAAACAGTCGTCCCGTCATGTTGCAGCGCATCCTCTGTGAACGAGCTACAGACACGGTCGTATATTAGAACGAGTGCATTAATACAAACATGATTTACGTTACAGCCGGAGCGACGGTCCGCTTCAGCACCGCTTTAACGAGGTCAACATTCTCCAGCGGCGGGCGAGCTGCGCCAACGCTTTCCCGGCATGAGGACACACAGATGTCAGCATGAAATAAAAATCAACCCAGTGCGAGTGATCAGTAAATCTCCCGCGATCCTTCGGGTTTGATGTGAAAGCACAGAAAGCAGGGTTTAGTTAAAAGCTTCATTTCTTTAATGCAAGAATCATTATTGTACATTAACAATTCAATGGTCTCTGCACAGCTCTTTTTTACAATATGTACCACAAGTCTATGTCAGCACCTACTGTTATTTACACAATGTTACACTGGAGATGTGCTGAGGAGGAAGAGGAGGATTACAGAATGAACTCATGAGAAGGATGACAACTTCACAGTCAAAAAAATTTTTCTTTAAAATAATTAAAAAATAAAAGTGATTGGGGGTCACGCTCGACAGAGTAAGTACTGCTTTTGGAGCACTTGTGCCTGCTTCTTGAGCAGCAAAATAAAATAAAACAGAAGGCGAGAAATAAAATAAAATACAAATAACCGTAAATAATATTTAAAATTAAAATAACAATAATAATAATAATAATAAAAAAAAAACACTTGTTTGTCTTTAAGCCGCAGTGTGGTAGCTGAGCTGGGGCAGTGACAGGCGCTGTTTGGAGGAGGCAGGCATCACACACACACACACACACACACACACACACACACACACCCCCCCATACATATTCACAACACCACACACTCTCCAGACCAAAAACACACTCTTACATTCATAACATCACTCACACCACTTCACACACACACACAATTTCTCCCGCACTCTAAGAGTCTCATTGTACACGCTCAGACATTCGACGCAAACAAAAAAGTGACTTAAAGGTGTGTGTGTGCGCGCGTGTAGACGTAATCGCATGGAAGGGCACTTTGCGCTGAGCTCCGCCCCCGCTCGGTTCTTTCGATCGACTGGAGGAAAGCGCCGGACCGCCGCGAGGTTTTCCCGTTCGGAGTAAAGATGGGAGGATGACTTGACAAGTGGCTTTTTTAGTTCGTTTCATTTCTCGTAATCTTTTCTTTTCCTTCGTGTCGACTCGAGGCGGCTCAGATCATCCTATTGCGTTTGTGGGTGGGCGAGTCTGTGATGACGTCACCGCACTGGGCGGAGCTCCGCTTGCGGGCGCCGTTGTCCAGGTGGAGCGCCATCTCCTCGGCGATGAAGGTGTTCAGGTCGACGTCGTGGAGACCGTTCCTACGGCGCCCGGGGGTGGAACCGGCGCTCAGGTGTGTGGGCGACCCCGGTGCTCCGGAGCGCATGCTTATACTCGCCATGGCACCGCTCAGGCCTGGAACATGCACGCACACACACACACACACACACAAGAGATATATATATTTATATATATATATATATATATAAAATCAGTTACACCGAGTAACAGGGTCCTACAGCGTACGCAGGTGTGAAAACGTGTTCAGTTTGGCAAAAACCTACCGTGCAGAGCGATCGCCTCCCTAAACGGCTGCAGGTCTGTCTCGGCAGACGAGCTCGTCTCTGAGGACGGCCCCATGGCGATTCTGGGAGGAGCCCGGGAGCTCCGTGGGGGTGGGGCTTTGCCACACAGGAAGCTGATGAGGTCCTCGCGCCGGATGGTCCGCCTCCTCTTCTTCACCCAGGCGAGCACGTCTTTGTTGCGCCGCTGGTGGCCGATCTGAATACCTAACTCGTAGCTGCGCTGGTGCGCTTCCACGCTCTCTGCACGGGATAAAAAAAATGAAGTCATCGTTGTCGTCTTTATTTTTAAAACAAACAACCAATTTCTAAACTGCTAAACTATTTACAGATGATTTTTTTCCCCGTGTTTTGAGTCGATGCTTTCCAAAAATGTCCTCCAATACGTGTGAATACACGTCTGCGGTTGTGTGTGTGTGTGTGTGGGGGCGGGGGGTGTTATTTCGTGGTGGTGGTTTTTTCCACATTTGACTTTTTCCTACCTCTCGATACTACGCAGCTCTCGCAATCACCGCCTACCGACGTTTTATGACCGCCTTTTTCGTACAGACGGGAGATATTTCCGGAAGACGTTTTTAGGAAAACAGAGCGTGTAGAGGGGTTTCGAACGTATTCTTCGCGGTATCGCGTGAACGTCGTCATCACGAGGTCAGACCTTCAGGAAAGCGCTGGACATGCGCTGTACCGTCGACGGTTTTGTATCGCGGCAGTGCTGGAAAGCTGTAGAAACCTACGCGAGTAGTACGACGTTCTCGCGTACGATTCCGACCGCCGCTCTCGGACGCACTCGTTTGGAGCGGGTTCCTCCTCTTCTTTTCCAGATAAAACTCTGCTGGTCGATCGTGAAGCAGAACGGCAGCTAAAGTTATCCGTTCGGTTGCTCGAGGTGTGGAATCGACTCCGGGGCTCGACGACTCTCGGATTTCGACGGCTGGGATCGGTGAATCGACTCGTTTTGGGATCCGAAAGCAGGGCGGCGGCTCGGTTTGGAGACGAGATGCGTTGATAAAACGAAACAACGTAGCGTTTATCAACGTTACTTTCAAGCTAGCGGGGTCAAAAAGCTTCGCTCGTCTCTCAGACTAAAAATTCACTCGCCACTTGCTGACACGCCGGGAAAGATAAACGTCTCCATAAACGCGTGAACCAGATACGCTCGAGCGACTCGGGCGTACACACTGGACTCATCTGTGCCGTGCATCGTTTTGTTCGGCACAGCTCCATCTCACGATGCGGGTCTTCTCCCCCTCCGTCACTACAGAGCGTAAACCAAAGCTTTAAACAAAGACACGAAGTGCGTCCGTGTTCTCTCACGCTGTCTGATCTCTCCGACGTACCAGACCAAGTCCGTTCCAGTCAGACACGCACCCCGGGATATTAATCAACGGGACGTGGCCAGACGGACGTCTCCGCGGTGTCCGATAAACACTCGGTCCGTCACCAGCGGGGAGGATATTAACGCTCATGTATTTGGAGAAATGTACAGGAGCTTGGAGACATGCTTTTATAGGAAAGTAATCAACAAGGCAGAGTTACAGCACGTCATCACAGTTACAAACTTTCCGCCGTTGTTTTTTTATTATTTTTTTTACCGCAAAAGGTGTAAACTCTGTCCGGAATACGTCTGACACTGGAGACTCCTTCCATAAAACTTAAACATCTCCTCACAGAAAATGGCACTTTTTTATTATTAGTCGTTTACTGCACATCCCTGTGAGAGCGCGGTTACTATGGAAACGATAACGTATTCCAACGTCAAGGTCGGGTTTCAGCCTGAACTCTGAACTTCGCAGCGAGCGCCGTGGCGACGGTTAAGATTCAAACCTCGTGAAAGTTATGCCCGCGAGTTTCGTTCAGGAGCGGAACGCCGAACGGATTCTCTCGTCACAGACGTCGGTGACGTCTTTTAAAATAACCGTACCGAATCTCACAACAGCACGTCTTTCACGCGGACCTTAACTACGCCGGAAGAAACGAGTTTCTTTACACCATCACACCACGATCGGGTTTTAAACTGCGTCTCGTTTTACGAGATCTCGTCCGAGTTCTATAACGGACTGTCCGTTCTCCGAGTCCGATCGCGCGGCGACGTCGTTCTAGCGATTAAAGATGACCACGTCCTTGATCGGGGCGATCTGGAATATCAGAACACATCCTCTCTTGAACACAAACGTTCTTCTTCTTACCTAAAAAGTGAAGTAATCAGAGCTTTAGCGGTACTCGTGTTCGACACACGTGAATGGAAGAGGGCTTTGGCTGAATGTGCGTCGCGATGACGTCACGTGACGCGTCTGGACACAAATTCGCGGGAATTTTGAAAAATCTGAAGCTCCTCCGAATGTTGCGGCGTTTCCTCGGTTATTTTTTGCCATCGCAAAACCCCGGAGGGACTGGCCAGGTGCTTCGTGTGCTTGAGCTTCCGCTCATCGGCACTTCTTTCGAGTCGAGAGAAGATGCTGCGTTCGACTCGGCTCGCGAGTCGGTCATGTTTACGACGTTTTCGGCTTTGGCACATCCGGCAGAAGAAGTTCGTGTTTGGTCAGCAACAAGCTAGCCAGCTAACTGATGACTGATGTATATATTCCTCCTCAAAGGTGCGTCCACACATACAGCGACTCGCAGCGGCGACGAGAGCTGTGATGTGGGCGTGTCCAGCGACTTTGAAAGTTGAGAAAAGTTTTGCTTTGTGCAAATCTTTTGTGCAAAACTCGGTGCGGCGACGACCAATGGGAGTGAAGGCGGTAAAGCGCGCGTGATCCATAGCCTCTCGTGCTCGCTAGCAGAAGCGGCGCCACCCACGTTACTATGGCAAGCGGTAGTAGGAACGCCTACATTCCTGCGACGTCACAGTACAGCGATAAAATCGCCATGTGTGTGAACCGCACCTTTATAGATTTAACTTTGAGGGAGGCCTTTTCTTCAACTTTTATGAACTCAGCATTAGTTGTGCAAGATAGAGGGAAGGGGGCGGGGCTTCCGAACAGTCAGTTGGTTCAAAACAGATTCGTACGCCGATTGGCTCATCTGTCCGTGTTACTGAGGTCTCCTTTTTGCGAGAGAGACAGCGCATAGAGGCGGAGTACTCTTACGTTAAAAAGCGGAGATCGTGCGCACGCACACAAACGTCACCAGATCTGAATAAAAATAAACTCGGACTCCCACAGAACTTTCTGAACCCCAAGCCTAGCCAAAGAACGCTCATTTTTTTTACGATGTGCGGTTCATAATTCGTACACAGCTTCACACACACACACACACCATGGCTGACACTTTCCCCGTCCAGTTCTTACATTGGGGTTTTTTTCCCTCGACCAAACGTACCTCTATAAAGGTTGGTGACGGCAGTAGCAGCATTTTGGAAAGGGACCCAGAGAGAAAGCCCCTGTTGCTGACACACTCGATCTGTAAGAAATAAAAAAGAAAAAGGACAGGAAGTTCTTTACATTTCCACAGAAACACCACGTGTCGTCATTTCCTCTGTCTGTTAACGATTAAAAATGTGAGACAGCAACCGGCTACATCCCAAATATCCCCCTAACTGAACACCTAGTGCACTAGATAGTGCGCGCGTGTCATTATAGTGTAGTGCAGTCGTGTAAGGAGCAGAGAGCTGTTAGGGACACGGCCGGGCTAGATGTCCTGACACACACAAAGGCTCGAAGGAAATGCTCTCAAAACCGAACAAAAAAGTTCACACTGTCCACAGTAAACGCTCTTAGAGTGAGGTGTACACGTTTATCAGGAAATAATAATAAAACTTTAAGGATTAAATCTGACATCTAGGAGGACGGCGCCATTTTGTTGAGTGCAGGAGTTTAGTTTTGATCAGATTTCGTGTAAGCAGGACAGCGAGCCAAAACAAGTTCACACGGACGAATAAACAGTTAGTTACGAGGACAATAATAATCCTATAAACTAGCAAATTTATTCCCAAAGAAAAAAAATAACACCAAGACCAAATAAGCTGGACTGACCAAAAATCTCTCAAATCGTAATAACTCAGCTGGCTGCCTATAAACCTTTCCTTCGCCATTTTGTTTCTTTGCATATTTTTTTTTTTAAAACCCAAGGCTTCTTTGACACAAGGAGGATTTCTGTTTTTAGGATTTTTTTTTAATACAACCAAAAGTACACAAATGTGCGTGTTCGGGCTCTGAATAAGGAGAAGGCGGCGTGAAAACAGAGCTGCATTCGGCTATAAATTCTCTCAAGTTATTTTCACCCAGAGGAACTCCTCCCAGGACTTCGCCATTTTGTTTCACCAAATGATAGGCGTCAAAAAAACAAACAAAAAAAGCATTAAATGTCTCGTTTGTGTAACTATCAAAAGCGACATTCTAAACAAAACAAACTCGGCGGGTTAAAAGGGAAAAAGCGTACCAGCTGAGAGTTTATCCATAATCGGGCTGCCTTATCGGTGACGGTATTAGCATAAAAGCTAGCTGCCATAAGATAACGTTACAGGGTAGGGCTTTACTGACTAGCAAGCGACCTTCAGTGTGGATAGATGGGGG
Source organism: Ictalurus furcatus (assembly GCF_023375685.1). Taxonomy (NCBI): domain Eukaryota; kingdom Metazoa; phylum Chordata; class Actinopteri; order Siluriformes; family Ictaluridae; genus Ictalurus; species Ictalurus furcatus. The sequence goes on from NC_071280.1 coordinate 730,442, forward strand.
AATCTTTCGTTAGGACTCCTCTAAGAGATCTGAACAGAATGTCTGGTTCATTAACAGTCCAAAAGCAGCTTTGTCTGGCGGTGTTTCGGGAAGTTACCCAGGGAAGCTACCCGAGCCTGATGCCCTTTGTTTATCTAGCAAGCTAACCTGTATCTAGGCTAGCTTAGCATCGCTGGATGCTCGAGCCCGGCTCGTTCTTGGACATTTATTAGCACGCGAACCTTTATAAAGCTGCGCGACCGCCGTGGCTGAGTTTTGGAAGAGATGCCACAGCTTCTGCCGGCTCTGCTCTGGTTCCTCCTCGCTCGGCTCGTCCTGCTCGGCCTCAGCCAGGCACTGCCGCTCCCATTTGGAGAACCAGTGCTCGGGTCCGTGCTCCTGGATCTCCGCTTCGCCCTCCTCCTTCTTCTGCTCCATAATTATAAACCGACTATTGTTTTATTCGCCAGCTAATATGTGAATATTTATCCCGAACTGAATTCCTGAATCCCGCCGCGGCCTTATCCACAGCTGTTAGCTTTTTCTTTCCCTTCAAACCCGCGACTGCATGGCGCATGAAGTCCACCGGTTGACAAAACAAAACGGCGACGCGCAGGCGAGACGAGCGCTCATGAAAACAAGTTACACTTGTCCCGCCTTATTGTGTCTCAATCGACTCTGATTCGCTAATACTCGAATACGGGCGTGATTTAACAAACCAAACAACCTCTAAGCCCCGCCTTTATGATCGTTAAGGACTCTCATTCGCCAACATTATGATGTAGGCGTGGCTTATAACGTCATCCATGAAAACAAGTCGCAATCTGAATCCCGCCTACTTGGCCCAGATTCGACGCTCATTCGCTAACAGTCGGGTGTGGGCGGGGCTAAATAATGGCTGATGAAAACAAGCAACATATGCAGCTATTCAAGCCACACCTACTAATGTTGTAATGTTGGACGATACCAATGAGCTTTTTTTTTTTCTTCAATTGATATATATATGAGCCAAAATGGTTCATTATGGTTAATGAGATTGAGGACAGAGCTAGACTTAGGTGTAGCGTAGCATTAATTATTTGCATAATGACTAATTACATCAATGGAAGGTCCTCACAAGGATAGCAAAACAAACATCAATGTTATGTTAGGATTGATTTTTAAATGGAAACATTAGAATAGAAAGTACTGATACTTCACTATCGATCTGTGCATCCATATTGTCAAACACCAATCATTCACCCATTTCCTCCTCCTCCTCCTCATCATCATCATCATTTCTTCAATTTCTTTCAACTTTGGCACAGTGTGTTACTGGGTAAAACCTTTTAACCAACTTCATGCTGATGAAAAAGTTCTATGTAAGCGTAGATGTGATTGAACAGGGTTTGCAGTAATAAGGCCTGGTTGTGTCTAGTCCAACTGAACCCCATTATCAATGCAGTTTCATGGATTTTGTGAATTAGTAACTACGGGGGCAAATACATTTTCACACAGGCCCAGTTGGTATTGGATAACGTTTTTTGCTTCAATAAATAACATTATCGTTTAAAAACGGTATTGTGTTTTTACTCAGGTTGCCCTTGTTTTATCTTAAATTTTGTTTTAATTTGAGATATACACAAAAACAGAACAAGATGGGGCAAATACTTTTTCACAGCACTGTATAGTAGTTACAGAACGTGTACCTGCTTGTGTCACATAGCACTCTGCAATCTGCATGGAATATCAAGCCATCACACACTTACACACACCTTAAGTGCTGTAATACAGAGTAATATTTTCACCCACCAGCTGAGGGAGCTAAAACCCCAACTTCCCCAACTTCTGATTTTCACTGACAGGAAGAGAGATTAATCCATCCGTCTAAACAGCTCACAAACAACAACACTAAATGCTACCCTTGACTTTACACCAACATCTGACCAATCAATGTCTCGCAGACCACTTCCGAGTTTCTATGCTAACACAATTAGTCATTGATTCTGTACATACAGTATACCACACCACTGTTGGTCAGAAGGTGTTGTTTATTTTTCTATAACAGCACATCCGTGAAACGAGTTAGTTCCAGAGAATGTGCAGTTATTGGAAAATAATCAACTCCAGAATGACGGTAGCAGTAACTCGGCTTCATCACACCACCCTGACGTTGATTCAGACCCTAAAATCTGCTGTCTAAATGTACCTTCTGTTTCAGTCCTGTTACAGAGTTCAAGCCTCATCACTTGCTGCATCATCCATCCATCCATCCATCCATTTTCTTTACCGCTTATCCTTCAGGGTCACAGGGAACCTGGAGACAATCCCAGGGAGCATCGGGAACAGGACGGGGTACACTCTGGACAGGGTGCCAATCCATCACAGGGCACAATCACGCACACATTCACACACTCATTCGTACACTACGGACACTTTGGACATGCCAATCAGCCTACCATGCATGTCTTTGGACTGGGGGAGGAAACCGGAGTACCCGGAGGAAACCCCCACAGCACGGGGAGAACATGCAAACTCCGTACACACAGCGCAGTGGCGGGAATCGCACCCCCGACCCTGGCGGAGTGAGGTGATCGTACTAATCACTGTGATGTAACACACACACGCCCACACTTAACCTTAGAAGGACTTTGACCAGTTCACACAGCGGTCATGAGCTTTGTTGACATCTGCTCTAGATTCCTTTTATCAAACAGACTGGAAGCCAGTCTCACTTTCTTCTCTCTCTCTCTACATTCTCTGTTTTCCTCTCCTTTTTTTGCGTGATGGATCTGTCACCTCTGGGACAGCGTAATCGCGAGAAAGTAAGCGTGAACGTCCCGGGACCGACTTTGACCTTCCAGAACATCTCTTATGTTGTGAGCGACTCCCGGGGGCCGTGTCGCAAGAGAACACCTGAGAGAGAGATCCTGAAAAATGTCAGGTCAGTGCTATCATCAGTGGTTTGCTCCAGTAGCCCAACTTTAACCCTGCGTTACTAAGGGCTTAAGCAAAACTAAACGTGAGACGATTTATATTTATAGGTAGGCATTGTTGTCGGTTCTCAACACAAACGTTCTCGTGTTCTCTGATTTGCGAAAGACTTCGTAGTATTGAAGGATAGTCCCCTAGCTTATTCAGTCACGTTAGGTAGAAAGCTTTCCAGAAAATTCTACATGGCGTCAGGTAGACTCGATCGAGAGGAACTGTACGAGTCCTTTCCAGTCGAGACCACACCCACGTCCAGTTTAAATCCAGACCTAGATTTGAATATTTTTAAGCACTCAGCAGATACATTCTCACATGAGCTCGAACAATAAATAAATAAATAAATAAATAATCAAATGTAGCATAATTAAATCATGTATGCTCACAGAAAAGTGGCAGAGCTGTTTCGTTTATTATTCTCTCTCTGCCCGCCTACAGAAAGAGGAAGAGTCAGATAGATGTTCTGCTGCGATCCACACACAGGTGTAAACAATCACTCGTTACCGGCTCGTTCTCTGGCATTAAATGTTGCTTCATATTTCACTCGTGCTTTGTGGAGGTCGTTCCATTTTGTTCATTTTTGCTCATTTACAGTGTATTCATCTGAAAGACTCAAAGCAACACACCTGTGAAGCAAAACGCATTGCGGCTGAGAAGTGCACGTGGGACTTGAACTCACAGCCTGCTGGTCAAACAGCAATACCAATGCCTCTGTTTATACCCATGTGTGGTTTTCAGTCAGACTGGTTGCCCTGTTGGTCCTGCATAAAGAGCAATTTCTTGACCATCGCGCTTAATGTGTTTGTTTTGTCATTGCTTATTTTAGCGGCATCATGAAGACAGGACTGAACGCCATCATGGGTGCGACAGGAAGCGGCAAAACCTCGTAAGTCCTATAAACTCCGCTTAACGTCAGGTAGAGCTCGGGAAAGATTTTCAACCAATACGAATTACAACGGAAACGTACTTCCTGCGATGTAAAATTTACAGCGCTGTGCATAAGTATTCACCCCCTTTGAACCGTTCGACATTGTCTGGCGTCACAACCAGGAAGTGAACGCACTTGTGTTTTATGAATCTACACAGAACGTCCTGTAATACTTACGTTGGTTGAGCGGTCATGTGACCTCAGGATAAATGCGTCCAATCTTAGAAGCAACCAAAGTTTGCAACAACGAGCAGTGTGAAGAACCACGGGGCGGTCAAAACAAAGTTCTGGAAACTTATCAGGGCTTGGTTATAAAATAAAGTGCATCAAAAAGTTTGAACTTTGAAGAGGCCAAAGGTTATTCTGAACATGATGCTGATGACGCTACCACCACCGTGCTTCTTCACGTTGAGTTTCTGCCAAACGTAGTGCCAAAAAGTTCCCTCTATAATAATTAGGCAATAAATAACTTTTATGCTTTTAATTTGCAAATAGTTTGGTAAACTATATTGATTAGCCCCTACATTAATATCACACATATGTGTGTGTGTGCAGACTTTTGGACGTGATCGCTGGAAGGAAGGATCCTCGGGGCTTACGATCGGGTCAGGTGTTGGTCGATAACAAGGTTGTCACTTCTGAACTGCGTCTTATCTCAGCTTACGTTGTTCAGGTGAGGGAGATCTTTCGGATAAACTTTAGTCATCCGATCGAAGTTTTGCGGTTGCGTGTTCTGACGTCACAGGCGGATAAATCCCTCGCGGCAAACGACTGATATCGATTTATCCTTGTGTATAAGGACGACATCCTGATGGGCACGCTGTCCGTCCGAGAGAACCTCATGTTCTCCGGACACTTGCGCTTGCCACGCCATCAATACTCCACCGCCGAGAAAGAAAAGAAAGTGACGAGCGTTCTCCGCGAGCTGGGCCTGGAGGACTGCGCCGACACGAAGGTAAAATCTGCACCTTGTGGTCTATAACGTAGCTAGCGCGTGTTTCTGTTTAGAGCACTTGTTTTTGTCTCTCGTCGTTAGATTGGTACTGAGTTTCTGAGAGGTGTGTCTGGAGGAGAGAGGAAGCGTTGTAGCATAGGAATGGAGCTGATGACTTCTCCATCGCTCCTTTTCCTAGACGAGCCGACGACCGGACTCGACTCCAACACGGCTAACAGCATCGTAGCTCTGCTGCACAGGTACCCAAACATCGGTCACGGGGGAAAAATGTCTCGAACGTGACGCGTACTCGACTAATCGTCTTTCGTGTTCTGTCTTTCTCCAAGTCTGTCCCGTAGCGGCAAGACCATCATTTTCTCCATCCACCAGCCGCGTTATTCCATCTTCAGACTCTTCGACCACCTGACTCTGCTCCACAAAGGAGAGTGTGTCTACGCCGGTCCTGCGAACGAAACCATTCAGTACTTTAATGACATGGGTAAACGTCGTTTCCACAAACGCGAGCACAGTGTAATGTTTAATACAAGGTACGATGTTTATTGCTTTATTTTTTTATTGATTAGGCTATGAGTGCGAGGCGTTCAACAATCCTGCAGATTTCTTCCTGGACATCATGAACGGGGAAGTTTCGCCTTCGGTGCCGACGGGTAAAAGTCTTACTAAAAATCCCCAAACTCATACCACTCACGCTTACTTCTCATAGTTAAAACACAAACAATGTGGCGACGTGGTGCGTCGTCCATGTTACGCCGTGTTATTTGTGTAGCGGCGAAGCCTCACTTCAGTTAGCACTCATACACAGGCCACGGATGACTTTTCCAGTTTCAGTGCTACACCGTTGAGGATAATTGGAAATAAATCACCGCAGTAATAATAATAATTGCACTAGTGTTTATAATGCGCTCGTGTGGTCAGGTGACACTCTGAAACTCTGTGTAGCATGGTGGAAAGAGGACGTGACGTCTAGAGCAGGTTAACGAGCTGAGAGGGAACTGGAAAGCGATACGCAACCCGCGGCTCTGAACAGTTCGAATATTATCGACTAATGACGGACGCATTTCTTTACCGCGTGCCTTGGAGAACGTTCCTACGATGTTTCAGATCGTTTCTACTCTTTCGGCTGTGTGTTTTCTCCCACAGATAAATCCCTGGCGGAGCTTTATGGCGATTCTCGGGATCGTGCTGCTCTCACGGAGGAGCTGAAGCAGCTCACAGTTCTGTCTGATTGCACAAGCACAGCGAAACAATCATCACCATCTTATGTAACGCCGTTCCTCTATCAGGTGTGTGTGTGTGTGTGTGTCATTAACTGATCCTTTCCTTTATCTGAAATGACCACATGTTGAACTTACGTTATCGGAAAAAAAAAACCCCTGAGGTGTGTCTGAGGTCATAAATCCATAAACGAATTATGTACACACTGTGTGTGCGTGTGTGTGCGTGTGTGTTCAGTTAAACATCGTGTCCAGGAGGACGGTGCTGAACTTACTGAGGAATCCGCAGACCTCCTATGCACAGATGGCGCTGAACGTGCTGTTCGGAGTGCTGGTGGGACTCATTTATTTTCAGATGCCTCACACGCTACCTGAAGCCCTGCAGAACAGGTACACGCCCATCTCTCCATCCTTCCTCTGGCCACCCGTCCATCGATCCGTTCTTTCCGTCCGTTAATCCGTGAAGCACCCGTCGGTCCGTCAAGTGAACCACAAAGCTGTGGAGCAATATTTCAGACTGTATATAGATAGATAGATGGATAGATAGACCTTGATTCTGATTGGTCAGAAGGTGTTCTTTAATTGTCAGAAACTATAAATGTAACTATAAACGGATAAAAAGTATATGCCTTAGAGATTTAATTGTTTAGCACACTGGCTATTGTGTAAGAGGAATAAAACACTTTAGGACCTGCTGTTATCGGCTTCATGTTGCGCCACATCACGCCACCCAGTCGCTGATTATTTTCCCATAATAGCACGCCCCCGAGTGTGTTATTCCTCACATATCACTCCCAGCAGCTCTTATTATCTTTATATAACTACATACGTGCTTAAAAAACATGGGCATTATGAATGTGTGTGTGTGTGTGTGTGTGTGTGTGTGTGTGTGTGCTGATTTTAGAACCGGAGCGTTCTTCTTTCTCATCATCAACATGGTGTTTGCAAACCTGTCAGCGGTGGAGCTCTTCATTAAAGAGAGAGCGCTGTTCGTGTGAGTGTGTGAGATTTTAATGGCTGGGTCATTACACTTTCGACAGATTAGTTCCCAGTAAATGGTGTGTGTGTGTGTGTGTGTGTGTGTGTGTGTGTGTTTCACAGGCATGAGAACTCGAGCGGCTATTACCGAACCTCTGTGTACTTCCTGTCCAAAGTGTTTGTAGATTTAATACCAAACCGCATGATCCCCATCTTCGTGTTCTCCGCCATCTCTTATTACATGATGGGTGAGTCAAAGACGTGGAATCATTTATTCAAGTAACATTTATTTATTTGCTTAATATAATATATATATATATACTTAAAACTGAACATCTGAAATTGTTTCCATATTTCATAGCAGGCATTATTATTATTATTATTATTATTATTATTATTTGTGTGTGTGTGTGTTCAGGGTTGAAGCCAGCGTTCGTGGCGTTCCTGTGTTTCTTCTTGACCATGTCTCTGGTGAGTCTGGCGGCGGTCAGTCTGGCGTTCCTGGCCAGTGCCAGCGTGAGCTCCTTCGCCATGGCCAACATTTTCATCGCGATGCCCTTCGTCTTCATGATGGTCAGCATTTTTGTTGTTGTTGTTGTTGTTGTTGTTTTATCACTAAGCTTTGATTTGAATGTTAAATGTATTTATTATAAGACTAAGATACTCCTCTTTCTGTTCCTGAAACCCCAGGTATTCGGCGGCTTCCTGGTGAATCTGAACTCCATGCTGAGCTGGCTGTCCTGGCTCAAGTGGATCAGCATCTTCCGCTACGGACTGAACGTAAGGAAAGAGGGATGAGAAAGAGGAGGATAGATTCTCAAAATAAAAACAAACAAACGTGTGATATTTCTAAAATTGTAACATTAAATTGATTAAAATGCACCGATGCAATGTTTACTAAAGTATCTATATTATTCCGCAATCCTGGTGAAATTTTTAATATTCTAGTTATAAGTCAGAATTTTTTGAATTCTACTTAGTTATTATTCTAGTTAGAATTTTAGAAGAAAATTTTAGAATCTTAGAATTGAAGAATTTTTAGAATGTTTAGAATTCTAGTTAGTTATTATTCTAGTTAGAATTTTAGAATTCTAGTTAGTTATTATTCTAGTTAGAAGTTATAATTTTAGAATTCTAGTTAGTTATTATTCTAGTTAGAAGTTATAATTTTAGAATTCTAGTTAGTTATTATTTTAGTTAGAATTTTAGATCTTTTTTTTAGACTTTTAAACTGCTAGAATTTTTAGAATGCTAGTTGGAAGGTAGAACATTTTAAAAATTTTAAGAATTTTAGAATTCTGGTTAGTTACTATTCTAGTTAGAAGTTAATTTTTTTTTACTTCTAGTCAGGTATTATTCTAGTTAGAAGTTAGAATTTTAGAATTCTAGTTAGTTATAATTTTAGTTAGCATTTTTGATTTTTTTTTTTTTAGAATTTTAGACTTTTAAACTATTAGAATTTTTTTAAAAATTCTAGTTAGTTATTATTCTAGTTAGAATTTTAGAAGAAAATTTTAGAATCTTAGAATTGAAGAATTTTTAGAATGTTTAGAATTCTAGTTAGTTATTATTCTAGTTAGAAGTTAGAATTTTAGAATTCTAGTTAGTTATTATTCTAGTTAGAAGTTAGAATTTTAGAATTCTAGTTAGTTATTATTCTAATTAGAAGTTAGAATTTTAGAATTCTAGTTAGTTATTATTTTAGTTAGAATTTTAGATCTTTTTTTTAGACTTTTAAACTGCTAGAATTTTTAGAATGCTAGTTGGAAGGTAGAACATTTTAAAAATTTTAAGAATTTTAGAATTCTGGTTAGTTACTATTCTAGTTAGAAGTTAATTTTTTTTTACTTCTAGTTAGGTATTATTCTAGTTAGAAGTTAGAATTTTAGAATTCTAGTTAGTTATAATTTTAGTTAGCATTTTTGATTTTTTTTTTTTTAGAATTGTAGACTTTTAAACTATTAGAATTTTTTTTTAATTCTAGTTAGTTATTATTCTAGTTAGAATTTTAGAAGAAAATTTTAGAATCTTAGAATTGAAGAATTTTTAGAATGTTTAGAATTCTAGTTAGTTATTATTCTAGTTAGAATGTTTAGAATTCTAGTTAGTTATTATTCTAGTTAGAAGCTAGAATTTTAGAATTCTAGTTAGTTATTATTTTAGTTAGAATTTTAGATCTTTTTTTAGACTTTTAAACTGCTAGAATTTTTAGAATGCTAGTTGGAAGGTAGAACATTTTAAAAATTTTAAGAATTTTAGAATTCTAGTTAGTTACTATTCTAGTTAGAAGTTAGAATTTTAGAATTCTAGTTAGTTATTATTCTAGTTAGAAGTTAGAATTTTAGAATTCTAGTTAGTTATTATTTTAGTTAGAATTTTAGATCTTTTTTAGACTTTTAAACTGCTAGAATTTTTAGAATGCTAGTTATTCTAGTTATAAGTTAGATTTTTTTTAATTCTAGTTAGTTATTATTCTAGTTAGAATTTTAGAAAAAAATTTTAGAATCTTAGAATTGAAGAATTTTTAGAATGTTTAGAATTCTAGTTAGTCATTATTCTAATTAGAAGTTAGAATTTTTAGAATTCTACTTAGCTATTATTTTAGTTAGAATTTTTGATTTATTTATTTATTTATTTTAGAATTTTAGACTTTTAAACTGTTAGAATTTTTAGAATGCTAGTTGGAAGTTAGAACATTTTTTTTTAAAAAAAATTAAGAATTTTAGAATTCTAGTTAGTTACTATTCTCGATAGAATTTTAGAATTACATTTGAGAATTTTAGAAGTTTTTGCTAAACGAATGATTAAATATGTCAGAGCATTTTTGGAAGGAGTCTCCAGTGTCAGTGCCTCGGAACCTCCAGAGGTAAAGCTGTAACTTTAAGTAACATAAGTGTTAACAGGAACTAAGATGCTAGAAATGCATCAAAAGTATAAAATGTACTTAAATAAATGTAAAAAAAAAAAAAAAGAAGTCATCTTTAGCAAAGTGTTGTGATGTAAGAGGAATAAAACTCTTCAGGATGTGCTGTTATTGGAAAATAATCAACTTTCTGGTGCTAACAGTAACTCCACCGTGTTTTTTATTTTATTTTATTCATATGTAAAAAAAAAAATGTATCCTGCAGGAAATGCAGTTATTAAGTGCAGTTTGCTACGATAAACATGCTGCAGTATTATGATGTATTCTGTGTTTCCAGGCTATAACCATCAACGAAATGACAGGACAGGTGTTTTACGATAACAATACCAGGTATGTACTGTCCTAAAATCAATCTCAGGCAAATTTTCACTGGAGTTCTAACTAGAATAATAAATAACTAGAATTCTAAAAATTCCAACTGATAACTAGAATTTGAAAAAACTTAAGATTCTAGAAATTCTCAAATTCTAATTCTAAAATTATAACTAGAATAGGAACTAGAATTCTAAAATTCAAATATTCTAAAAATTAAAATGATCAAAAAATTTATTCTGACATTCAAAAAATTCTAAAATTCAAACAACTGAATAATTTTTTTAAACTAGAATTCTAAAATTCAAAGAATTCTAAAAATTCCAACTGATAACTAGAATTTGAAAAAACTTAAGATTCTAGAAATTCTAATTCTAAAATTATAACTAGAATAGTAACTAGAATTCTAAAATTCAAAGAATTCTAAAAATTAAAATGATCAAAAAATGTATTCTGACATTCAAAAAATTCTAAAATTCAAACAATTGAATATTTTTTTAACTAGAATTCTAAATTCTAACTTATAACTTTTAAAAATTCTGAAATATTCTAACTTCTAACTAGAATTCTAAAAATTCTAACCGTTTAAAAAATTGTAAAATTCTCTAACTGGAATAATAACTAACTAGAATTAAAAAAAATTCTAACTTCTAACTAAAACTTCTAAAATTCTCAAATGTAATTCTAAAATCCTAACTAGAATAGTAACTAACTAGAATTCTAAAAAATTCTAACTTTCTAACTAGAATTCTTAAAATTAAAAAAATTCCTAAATTCTAAGACACTAAACTTTCATTCTAAAATTCTAACTAGAATAACAACTAACAAGAATTCTAAAAACAAATTCTAACTTCTAACTAGGAATTCAAAGAATTTTAACATTCCAAAAATTCTAAAATTCTAAAAAAAAAATGGCATTCTATAATTCTAACTAGAATAACAAAAGTGTTTTAATCGCAAGCTTGAAGTGGGCTACGTCATTCCTAGACCTTAAATCTCTTGCAGTTGTGTGTTTTCATTTAAATATAGAATAATATTACTGATATAACTCTTCCGGATTTCTTCATCACAGAATGACACCATACCAGTAAACGTTTGTAGCTTTGTGAACTATCTGTAAATCAAACACTGCGATGAATTGTAGTGAATTCAACATTCTTCGTTGTTGAAGGTTAACAGGAGAGATGTACCTGGAGGCTCAGAGAATCGACTACAGTGCTTGGGGGTTCTGGCAGAATCACGTGGCTTTGTTGGGCATGGTGGTGGTGTGTATGACGCTGGCCTACGTGCAGCTCCTCAGGATTAATCGCTGGAAGTGACGGAATTACGCCACGAGGAAAAGTAGAAATAAAAGCTGATCTTTTATCACTCGTCTACACCAGCATTCGACAATCCACTCCAATTCACACCTCACATTTAAACCTATCAAAAAGTTCCCTGTCTTTATTTGTCAGTTTGGACATCGGGCATAATTTCAACATTTGACAAATAGTGAATCATTGTGTGCTCTCATCATCATCATCATAATCATCATCATCATCATCACCATAATCATCATCATCATCACCATCATCATCATCATCACTATTATCATCATCATCACTATTATCATCATCATCATCATCATCATCACCATAATCATCATCATCACCATCATCATCATCATCATCATCATCATCATCTCCTGTTCTGCTGAACTTTCTGAAGAGGACCAACAAGATGACATCATGGAAAGAAAACAATTAGTTTTACGTTCTTTAAATTAAAACTGTTTATTTTGAATGAACTTGTGTTTTATACATTTATTATTGTTAATAAAAAATAACAATAAGAAAATAAGGTATTACCTTACCTATAATAAAAAAAGAATAGGTATTACACACACCGTTCCCCACTTCTTTCAACCTTAATCCTAATGATTTTTAATTATAATTATTTAATTCTATAATTATTTGTAATGGTTATTTTATCATTTATTATTTTTATGTCATTTTATTTAACCTTTGAACTTTAGTGTTTTCATTTAGTTTAGTGGGTTTTAAAAATATATATATTATTACTACTTATTTTTACATGTAGAACATTACAAATTTATTCTACTGTTTTTGGTATGTAATGTTTGTAATTCATTTTTCACACATTCCGAATGAAAAGTAAAAAGTGAATTTCTTCTTACAACAATGAAAAGATTAGCTAGGTGTTCCCATGACACACCATCTCCCCTTTTTTCAACACTTTTTTTTTTAACACAATGTAATTTTATTTCATTTAATCCTTTCTTGTCTTGTTTCGTGGAATTAGTTTTCTTAGTCTTTCGCTATAATTTAAATGAATTAATTAATAAATCAGATCAAACACGGGAAATCTCTCGACGTCGACTCTCGACGTTCACCTGAAAGATCCGACTCAAGGAGCCGACTCCAGGAGCCGACTCTTCACTGACTGCCGCTTTGAATGGATTTATAGTTTCCAAACTGGATATCGCCACTAGGTGGCAGCACGTGACCAAATTCCTCCAAAATCTGTGTGTGTGTGTGTGTGTGTGTGTGTGTGTGTGTGTGTGTAGTAAGGATGAGGATGACTCTGCAAATGTCCTCGTACTAGAGATGAATTAAACTCTGAAGACTCCTTTATGTCTCCTGTGTGTGTGTGTGTAATATTAGTCTTATGACATCATTACATATTTCCTCGGGTGTGTATGTATGAGTGTGCAGGGGAGAGGGGGTGTTTTATAGATGACTCTCATGCACATCTGCTAGACATTAATACATCTTGCCAAGCCTCCCCTCTGTGTGTGTGTGTGTGTGTGTGTGTGTGCACTGCAGAGAAAATGCACGTCCTCGAATTGTCGAGTTCTCAAGTCACACCCTGGCCTATATTATCAATGCGACCTCTTCAGGAGAGAGAAAGTGAGCCGGAAGACACTGTGTGTGTGTGTGTGTGTGTGTATGTGTGTGTGTGTGCGTCCATTTTGTTATGCAAACCCTTACTTTCTCACCCACAACTTTGGTGACTTTGCACTTGCTGTTTCCATGGAAACACTTTATCAAAAAGTCATAAATCTGAACAAGGAGAGAAAGAGAGAGAGAGAGTGTGTGTGTGTGTATGTGTGAGTGAGAGAGAGAGTGAGAGAGAACACTGTCATGTTAGCATGCTAATCTGTAATTCAAACAAGACCTAGTGACACTTAGCATACTAGCTCAAACGGACTGTTTTTAACACGGCCTTGTTAGCTTGTTAGCTCGAATGAAGTCGCTGAGTCTTAACATTCACAAATGAATCTTTGACGACACAAAAAGCACACCGAGAGCTTGTTTTGAGTTGGACTCCAGCTTTATTTGTCTTTGACTTTACAAAGAGCACACGAAGACAGAAAACCCGAGCATTTCTATACTACTTTCTTACATAAGAAAGGCACCGATCACTTTTCCTCACGTACATTCAAACCAGATTAAAGCTTTTAGACACAGCAGTGCAAATTAAACCAAAGCTTAAACTCCACTCCACTCCACTTTAAATATGTTTATATGGAAATATTTGTGATTCTGATGCTAACTTGTATTTTGGTTGGTGCTGTTGTTGTTTAATTTTTTTTTATTCTTTGTTATTCCTGTGAGAAGTTAGCGGTCGTGATGACGTCACGTCGTTATTGTTAGTGCCATAGCTAGCGCGGTTACGACGACGTTTAATAGCAGAAAAAAATGAAGCGATCTCAAACGGTCATATCTCGCTTTCATCTCCTGAAACCGACAACATTTTCCGAAGCAACGTTCAGGATCGTCCGGCGTCGACGCAACGGAGGCGGCGACGTTAGACTCGTTAACGATGTACGAGATGACGAGCGCGTTAAAGTTGAAGCGTCGGAAGGGGATGTGTTTGAGCAGAGTGTATATATCTCACAGGACATGAGACAGCTGGACAAACGAAATCACTAAAGCGCCGCTGCATCGCTCTCTTTAGCTAGAGATGAAGCTAGGGCTAAATCCCATTGAGCCGCTATCAGAACAGCATTGTGGGTAATGTGGGAAACCGTTACGCCAACCGGATTAAACCACAAACATCAACTCAGAATTCGATTGCAAACGGGTTCGAGATGAATCTTTCTTTTAAGAGGCTACACGTGCCTCGTGTATCTGATAAACAAATCAAAGGTGGGATTTGTGCGTGAAGGGACGTAAATGTCATCAGGAAAGCGCAGGTGAGCAGCAGTGGTTCTTCTAGAACTTTCTAAGTCTCAGCGCTGCTATTTAAAACACGACCTCATTACGGCAGCCGCCGTTCACGCTAAAAATGTTTCTGGTTCAGGACACAGTCCTCATCTCTGAAGGACAAGCTGCTGATTACACTAACCATCATCATCCACGTCTGTTAACACTTACAGTGCTGTTCCTAGTGGCTGAGGATCTGTGCCTGTTACCCATAAAGCATTGCGAGCATACGGGATTGCGTTCCACCCATCACTGGATAAAGAATGAACTGGAGTGATGTAGCTGAGCTTGAGGAACTGTTTGCATTTCTACATTCTTACACTGTTTTCCAGTTGGCGTACTTGTAGGCTTCATCTTTTAAAAAATGAAAAAAAAAAAAAAAAAAAAAAAACTACTTCCATTTAGGCCACGCCCATTTCAGACACAGAGCGTAACATAATGGTGTTACACTCCTCTAACACCCATGTTTCTATTTTACAAAATTACTAACGCTGACGATATGAGTTTTCAGTATGAGCTTTCAGACGACGCGTAGCTAATAAGAACGATTTTTCCTCGCTAGTTATCTAATACAGAAACGTCTTAGTGTGCGGTTTGTCTTGGTTTCGTGTGCAACGTGCTTTTTTTTTTTAATGTGCTAATTTGGTTGCTTTGAGCTTTGTATTCACATTACGTAGCATAGTTTGTACTTATAGCGTCCTTGGTTCTGAAATAGTTCGCATGACAAGATAGCAGAAGGCTGTAACCGTACGTTCACACTAGCAAGTGACAAGTGTTGCTTGTAGTTTGTCTTTTATGGGTGTGTGGTGACTGCTACTGTCGTCGTTTGTGGGCGGGGCCTGTCCAGCATTTTATTTTCTATATATAGCGCTATCTAGTTGAACAAAAACGACTTTTTGGAGTTACGTGTTACGTGCTCAGCCTTGGACTAGCTTCATTCTTAGATTAGATTAGCAAAGCCGGCTAACTTCCGTTTTTGAAACTGTCAATGGGAACTAACTGCAGGTAGGAACTAAAGTTGAAATCTGTCACGGACGTGTGTAGAAACTGAGTAGTCACTTGCTAGTGTGAGTGTAGGTTAAGCTACTTTCACACTCAGGTATGTATTAGTACTCCCACAGCGTAGCATTAGCGATACCCTGCGCATTAGCCTTCAACACCCCAGCATGGTCTCCCTTCAGATAAAGGCCTTGTTGTGTCTTAATGGCCACTCTGTTATAATCACAGAACTCAAACAGGAAGTAGACAGGAGTGGCGCTGCTGCTCACGACTACACCGTTGGCCTCCACCATCCAGTACTTCCCTGTCGAGTCTAAAAGGAAGAGAGAGAAAGAGAGATGGAGAGAGTGAGTGGTGATTTGCCTTCGGCCGGATTAAACATCCCTGAAGTCAAAAGATGCTAAGCGCTAAGTTGCTAGCATGTGCTTTGTTTCGGTTTCGCCCCATCTTATCGTCGCTTTGTTTCTCTAAGGTGTGCACCTGTTCTGTGTTGAATTCATTTGGATATTTATACCACGCTGTCTCCCTTCTTCTTCGCAAAGTCTTGGACAAAGCGTTAAAATGAGTAAAGCCTTACCTCGGAGACCGTATGCGTTGTTGTTGTACTCCAACTGGAAGACGTCGTAGGAAGAACGGTTGGAGTCCAGGGTTCCGGTGCCTTGCTTACGACAACCGATGAAGCCGTCTTCCCCACGCAGGACTATTAACGGCCGATTAATGAGCTTCAAAACAAACTCCTCCTGTTCACCTGGAACAATCACAACACGGTGGTCGAAGAGAACGAGAATTCTTGATTTTAGAACTGCAAGCATTTGTCTGCTGCTAACAAAAAGGGTATCCGCTCCTCATACACACACCTGCAGAGTCCACGGAGGCCGCCAGCTGGCCGTTCTTCTTGGCTGCTAAGTACTTGCCGTTACTGGCCTTGAGAGTGATCTTCGCTCCTTTCCACTCCAACTCAAAGAAGCAGCTGGCTGATCTATAATAAATGAGCGCAGTGATTAGCATAATGTTTATGGACGTTATGTAAGGAATAAAACTCTCGGGGGAGTGTGCTGTTACAGGAAAATAAACGTTGCTCATTGACGGGAAGATGACGTGGAGTTAGCGTTACCTCCCTGAAGTGGATTCATTGCCTATAACTGCATTTATTCCTCTTATATCACAGCAACTTGCCAACAATGACTTAATTAAGAATAGCGTCATAGTTTTATTTTCGTCACCTAATTTATCTGTCGTATTAAATTGGACTGCAGTTGTAGTTCCCTACTTTTCAGACGCAGTGCACTGGATCGCTCCACTCGGAGTGAGACTCCAGTATTTCCCATTGCAGGCCCTGAAAGCACAGCGCTTCGTCTCCTGGTCCACCTCCATCTGGAAGACTTCCTGATCCGACTCTTCATCCTGATTGGCTGACAGATCTACGCCTGAAACGCACCACAAACCAATCAGACAGGGATTTCAGACGCGGGTCTGATCTCACGCTTTGTCTCGGGGTGTATTTCGATACTTAACTAAGGTGATTTGTACTGGTAATAGGTTATTACACTAGAGAAACACCTGATTAGGCTGATAAATCAATCTGACTCCGCCCTCTTTCAAAGACATGCCCCAGGGGCGGGGCATATACGTTCTGGAGAGCACTGAATTGGACAAGTAGAAGATTAGACGATGAGGTATCAAAAAAATAAATAAATAAATCTGCAAAACATCCTTTCAGTACATTATTCTCGTCACAAAGGTTCTTGTACACTCAGAAAGAGCGCTAGAGGAATAAAATAATTCTGCTTCCCTAAAGAATTTCTGACACAGGGTTCTTTTGTATTTTACTAAATCAATAACTAAGGCGCGATGTTTACTTCATCTGGGTGTTTCCTGATAGTGGAAAATTATGATAATTAATGTTGAAAAATTGTAAAGATATTTACCAGAAACATCGAGAATGGCAACAGACATCAGAATGATGGTTTGTGGTTAATGACAATGACGTCTGAAGTGATTATGGAGGTGATTTACATCTTCTACTTTCCTAAAAGTATGGCCATAAGCATGAGAGAGAGAGAGAGAGAGAGAGAGAGAGAGGTGGACATTACGCATAAAAGGGTTGATATTTGTATCACTTTATTATCAGTGAATAGAAGCCGCACCCTGGCGCGTGGACACGTTCCTGTCGTTGCTGGCGGTGAGCACCACCTGTCCGCGGCTTCTTTCCAGCACGAGCGCCTCGTCTTTACCCACGCGGACGCTTTTACCCGCCTTGACCGCGCCGCTCGGGCCGGAGGGCGCCAGGTATCTCCCCGCGGCGTCCCGGAACGCCACCGTGCCCGCGCGGAACTCAAGCGTGAATCCGGTGTCGTCGCGCGGCTCAGTGACCAGCGCGCCGGTGCTCGCGAGGAAGCGGCCGTCGGCTGTCTGCAGGTGGTAGCGGCGCTCTCGGTACACCAGGGTGAGCACGGAGCCCACGCCCCAGGGTGCATCGCGGTCCGCCGCGAGCTCGCCGCGCCCGGGGTGTGCGTGCAGGTAGCGCTTGCGCGCCACGCTGTACAGGTTGACCTGCGGGTGCATGGCGAGGTGCACGCACCACTTCTCGTCGGTCGCGGAGCACACCACGCGGTCCTCGGCGCCTCCCAGGTAGCGGCCATGCGCCTCGGAGCGCAGAGACCAGCGTCCGTCGGCGTGCGCCACCACGCAGAAGCGGCAGTCCGGGGAGGGTCGCTCGCACTCCGCCGTCACGTTGCCGTCCTTGTCGGAGGACAGATAGCGACCCAGGTGACTGCGCAGGAGGACCGAGCTGGAGTCTCCCGCCTGGTCCGCGTGCTCCAGCGTCCACACCTGCTTCTTACGCATGGACGTGGCGCACGCGTTCACTTTGAAACCGAACGCCTCCGCGGTTAAATACTTGTCTTCTGCATTGATCAGCCCGAGCTGGATGAGTGTGCTCTCTCCCAAACCTCCGGAAGCCATTTTCTTTTAGAGATCTAGAGAATTTTTGTGGGAGTCCGGGTGGGTGTGACCGTTAGCTTTCTGAGTGCGCGCGCGTGTCCGTGTGCTGGTGTGCGCCCGCGTGCGTGATAGAGAGAGAGAGAGAGAGAGAGAGAGAGAGAGAGAAGGAGAAAGAAGGTTTTCCAGACCCCCCCCCCCCCCCCCGCCTTCCTCTTATTTCTACGTCTCTGAATAAAGCAGGTGCGCGCGCTGTATCATCTGTAGGCTACTGTGAGCGCGCAGCACCTGGCCGGCGCGCGCATCGACGCAGCGTGACCGTTATCTTCTGACGTCAGCAGTTGCCAGGAGGAAAAAAAAAAAGTGCACACTTCCGCGCTTTTATGGGAGAATAAAAAAAAAGCCCACTAGCTTAGCCTACTTCATTCTGTGTAGAATGTAATTTTATCTCACATTTCTGTTGAATTCTCGAATCTGATTCTTGCTGATTAAGTAAGAAACACAAGTAAACACATGGTGGAGTGGTGTGATGATGAAGCAGAGTTACTGTTACCACCCCAAAGTTGATTGTTTTCCTATAACAGCACATCCCTGAGTGATTTTTTCCTCTATTTGATAAAAAGACAAAAAAAAAATCGCAGCTTGTTATACAATGTTATCGAGAAACCGCAAAGAAGCGTAAACTCCTCAGTCCTGAAGATGTGGGAACACTTAAAGTTACTGCTTTACCTCTGACTGTTACACAGCGCCGACACTGGAGACTCCTTCCATAAACATCTCCTTCCCCTGAGGGAAACTTCACCACATGAACGACTACACACGTTTTTAATCCGTTCGCACGGTCTCTATGTTACTGTAGAAACGAGAGCGTATTAGAACGAGCGCGTTAATAAGTAAACGAGTTGGATTTGATTTATTGGATTTCGGAACTACCGTCAGAGCTGCTGTAATAGAAAATGACTCAGCAGCTTCTGACTAATCAGAACTGACAATTCAACCGCGTAAAAATATGCGAAAGACGTGATTCACAGACTCGTGCTTCGGCAGGAGAAATTCTGTTTCGTAGACGATCAGATAATCTGACAACCAACAACGGATCTCGAAAAGATCCGTGACAAACAAATTGATCGTTTTGTACCAATTGTAAGTTCAGAACCACTCTACTCGAACGTACGAACTCAAACAAGTAAGGACGATGTGGTTATATTTATATGTTATAAGTCCTTCATTTTAACGTTGATTTCAGCGGTCAGAGGTTCTTCAAACATACTGACGAATGCACGCACAGACACACCTGCACCAGGTAATCGATATCTCTGACGTGCTGACGGCCTCCACAGGATTCATTTATCAGGCTTTATTCGCTGTCCGGAACTGGGACAGAATCAAAAACGCTTCATGTCTCTGGAGACAGACCTAAAATTAAGATTTCTCACAGTGGCCTACTAAATTCTCACATTTCACATCCACGGGCCTTAAGAGCCTTAGGTAATAAGAGAATAAGAAAGAATGATTTTTTTTTTAATATATTAAGACTCATGAATTTCCAACTCAATCTGTGCTGATAAACGAGACCGAACGTTCAGAATTAGGGTCACCTTTACAGTAACCTCATTCCCATGCTCTTTCCCCTTCAGCCATTTGAAGACCCATTCTATTACTTTATTAGCGCAAGTGAAGTCTGTGCAACTGTACACTTCAGAGCATAACTTTTATAAACAGTGAAAAATTCACAGTAGCTCTCGAATGATGTGCTTTAGCATGAATATCTGAATAAATATGCTGAGAGTTTAGGGGGTCAATCGGTTAGTTACTTAATAATATATATTATTGCATTTAAGCGTGGGAGACTGTACAGCCATGTACATGTAGGCTACATGTAAACCATTAGCTTATCTCAGTGAGCTCACCTAGCTAGCCAGATCTTTTGACGCTTTACTTTTTGTTGTAATTTCCTGTTTTGTTAAATATCTTGAAGTGCTATTAGGACTAGGACTAATAGGAAACATTCAAGATAATGTGTAGCTAACTATGTCGCTAGAAACATGTATGAATTTACATGAGCCTAACGAGCTAGTGAAACACCAACAGCATTTGGCTAAGTTAGCTAGCTAGTTAGTTAGTTAGCTATAGCCTTTACTGTTGATTTTTCACCTGGTTAGTTCTTTTAACATGCCTTCCTTAGATATAGAACATTTTCAGATTAGTTGTGTTCATTGTTGAGAATTTGTAAAGTAGTTTATGACTTATGTACACTTGATCACGACGTTCCCTGTCCTGCGTACTCTTTCCAACACCACAGCGGTGTTGAATTCTTGACTCCGATTGGTTGAATCCTTTTCTAAAAGACACGCGCAGTGCCGACTTCTTTTCTCCGTTCTGATAATAATAAAAAAAAACTCTATTCTAATTATCTGCTAGAAATCTCAAATCGTACTTCTTCACCTAACACATGATGATATGCAACTGATCATGACCATACCATGAATACGCAAATTAGTCTATGACGTCATCAATCGACTTATAGCCACTTTTTGAGTACGAGTTAACAACGCTTCTCTCTCTCTCGATCTCTCAATCTCTCTAATAGATATGTGGATTACTTACAACAAGACGTATAGCTGCTAGCAGCAATTATCTGGGATTATGGTGTTTAGTGCCCTTAAAGATGTTAAAAGATATTACTTAATATTGTTCAATCTGATAAGCACCTAAATCAAAGAAAAAGTCTTTTTATCTTTAAAGTGTGTGTGTGTGTGTGTGTGTGTGTGTGTGTGTGTGACGTTCTCATTCTTTAAAAGGCAGTAATCCTTCCTCTTTGCCTTATTTAGCCAATACTACGAGTTTACCTGTCGAAGGTTGAAAATGGAGCGCTTCTATTGGCTGGGATGTTGGTGATGGATCACACTGGACCCGCCCTAAAAGGGTAGCCGAGTTTCTACCTTATAGGTGGTTTGCAGTCACCTGTAGCTAATGAGAAGAGGTGGCATCACTGACCTCCACCTGTCTGTCTTCCTGATTCTAATTCTCTGTGCCTGTGGCCTGTTGTTGCCTTATAAGGAATTAGCTATTCATTAATCCCCAGTACTACACTCAGATATCATAAATGGGTTATACAGAGAATATATGAGCCTTCTATTACAGAGTTGATAAATGTATACATCAAGATGTATAAATCAAAACGTGTGTGCATGTGTGTATTATAAACTGAATTATTTTACTATGCGCACATGTATAACATACACATATTAAAAAACATTTTAAAAATTAATAATAATAATAATAATAATAATAATAATAATAATAATAAAAGTAAAATTTATTTCGTACCAAATATGTTCAGAATGAATGCTCACTTCCTGACTTCCGCTTTCTTAAATCACGTGACCCCGGCGTTCCAACTCCCCGCGTCACGTGACCCGCTGAGCGATCGCCATAAAAGGCATAGGTCTTCAGCCGAGCCGTTGTTGTTGTTTTTTTCTTTCTTAAAGAGACAGTAACCCTTAAAGCAAATCGCGTTCCCATTGAAACCGCCTCATTCACAGTCACTTCCTGGGCGGTTTTTGATTCCTCCAAGGTCTGCAGGAAATGAAATGTTTGGGAGGCAGAGCTGTTTTAGACCAGTCTACAAACAGTGTGGTTATTCTCTACAAAACCAAAAAGCTCTTCTGTTTTCGTTAATCCTTCATGAGAAGGACTGTAAAGTTTGTAAGGGCTGAAAGTAACTGCAAAACAGAATTCTCGTCTACGGCAGAAGCCGAAGCCTGTGTTCTATCGCAGATCACTGACGCTTGTGTAAATTATTGACTTGAACAGACTACAAACAGCAAAGAAACGTGCTATGCATATTCCCACTGCAACATACAGTAGCGGTATAATGAATACAACACTTAGCGATGTGCTGTTAGAGGAAAATAATCGACGACGGGGTGGTACGATGCGGTGTAGTTTACTGACGTTACTGTTAGGTTGCTGTACCACAGTAACAAACGCTAACAATAAAGCACAGGTTTCCAACCGTGATCCTACAACACTCCATGTCCTGCACAGTGTGTATTTTCCCTGCTCCCAACAAATTCGATGACTTTGCTAATTAGCAGGGCTTCGTGGGTTAAAGTGGGTGTGTTTGAACAGGATAAAGGACAGCACTACAGGACAGTGGGTACTCCAGGACCAGAGTTGGGTATCAGTGTATGAATGAACGACACGTCCTACGTTTGATCCATTTACAGTAATATATTTAATGTTGTTGAACATCCACGAAACGAGATAGCTCCTGTTCTGTTGAAGTTAATAAAGTTTTTAAGAAGAACCACAAAGAATAAACTCCACTATCCTTTGTCACTATTGTGCTTTCAATACCATTTACTAAAAATGTCAACTTTAAACAGTATAACGTTAATACAAATGACTGTAGAAATGATCTGCCGTGACCGTGTCCCCTTCAAAGTCCCCTGTGTAGGTTTCGTGGACTGCATCGATTCATTTTCCGCTTTGGAGAAGTAACTGTACATAATTTCACTTCCAGGTGGAAGCGATGGTCTTTCTCAGTAGGTCTACCTCACTTCAGCTAATGCGTTTGACTTTCACTTCATTTCGAAGGAAAAATCTCAACGTTCTCCTCACTGCTTTTGTTTTTTCTTTTTCATTTTTCTATAATCATATAATAATATATACTGAGGCGAATTTAGCTTTAAATTAGCTCCACGGATCTAAATTCCTGTCAGAACTACACTTGTGTGTTGCGACGTGACAGCGAGAATGAGATGAGATGAACTCTATCTGCTACTACGTGCACTTTGTACATTTATTCCAATAGCTTAGCAATTAGCATTCAGTTAGTTTCTATTGTCAGAGGTTTTATAATGCGCAGGGTTGCTAGGGCTCAGCAAAATTTCCCCACACAAAAAGGCCTGAAAGTAAACTGCGCCTCGGGCTTTATGTGGGAAACAAGGTCACCGTGGTGCACGCGCATTTCTGATGTACAGACTTTATCCCCTTTTCCCTTTCTAAATCTTTACAAAATATCTTATAGTACACACACACACACACACACACACACACACTGTCTACACTTACACTTTCCCTTTGTTTGCCATAGCCTATATTTGCAGAAGGTGATTAGATTTAACCTTCAATTGTTTGCTTTACAACAAAAACAAAGTTCTTCGCAGATGCAGAATATTTTTGAAAGCAGCCGAAAAAACAACTCTGGCAATCGTTCCAGTTAAAATTAGGCTTAGCTAATTTTTTAGCACGTTCTTTGGTTTCTTGGTGAAAGAGACGCTTATTTAATATCAGTAATTAAAAATCACTGTGATTTGAAATCGAGGCAGACGTCGTTTTCCTCAGTGAATCGTTCTTGTACTTTTCCTTTTGATACTTTAGAACTTCAATTGTTACCAGAGTGTTCATTTAGATTGATATCGAGTACTTGCACTTTTAGTTGAATTTCAGTACTTTTTCCACTTCTGCCGCAAAAACAAGGATTCATTTGTGTTTTTTGGGAAGTGTGCATGAGGAGGTACAGGATATAAAGGTCAGTCCTCTATTGTAGTATGATTAAAAGGTTAAGGATTGTGGAAAAAAAATGAACTGTTTACAGAATGCTTTGCATTCATTTTTAGCCTTTTTTCTTGGGGTGGAAGCCAAACTTCCTCTTCTGTTTCAAGAGAGGAAGATTAGAGGAGGTTCCTATTTCAGATTTGCTTCATGACTTTTCTTTTGCCTCGCCCTCCTAGAAAAAAATCCTTAAAAGGCTTTCAGTCCTTCAGTTATTGCCATAATGTAGATATGCAGTTTGCTGATACCAGCCTACTCCCACACACACACACACACTCATACTGAATGACATTACCACACAACACTGAAACACTGTAACACATACCAAAACAGATTGTGGAATACCTATCATACTTGGATGTACACACACACATGCACATACACACTTAAAGGGAGTGCTAATGAAAAGCCAATCCCCATTCATAAAGTGATATAGCATTGCTGTTAGTCATCAGTGTGACTTCCTTACAGGTCAACGGACATGTAATCAGTAATCTGGTCGATTAGCATAATCATTACAGCTGGTATTATCTGTCAGGTTTGAAAATAAACTGCTCGTCTGAGTCAGTATGTATGATGCAGGATGTGATTCTGCCAAGGGCATGGCATGTTTGCTTGAATAACGTGTGTGCAAACATAACATTTGACTTATTTCATGAAGAATGAATGAACCTTCTAACTTTCTTAGTTATCATGCCTCGCCCTCAGCTTATGATATAAAAAAAAGGTTTTTTTTTTAAATAGAAGAAGCTTTAAAATATACCCAGTAAAAAAATGTGTTGGTCCCAAAATGGCTCCTAGAAAATATAGTGATCTTTATTTATCTTTATCTCATTTATATTTACCTTTATCTTGTGCCTGTCTAATTGTACTGCTTTTTTTTTTTTGGATTAAGACTGTGTTAGTGAGGCAATTCCCAAGTCAGATTCCTTGTAAGTTAGAATCTATGTAAAGAATGTTTGACTCATGTGTGTACGAGTCGACTAAAACAAAAACCTTCGTAACATGTTTTAGTGGGAATATGTCAAATCAAATCAGACTGGTGCAAAAGCAAGACATTTTGGATATGAATTCTGAATTGAAATTTAGGTCAACACCAATGTAATCAAAACACATCAAAGACACAAGTTCGTGCTTTCCAAGTTTCCAAGGCAGTCCGAGGTTGATTTTTTTCTTCTTCAGCGAACCATTCCCAGCGTAATAAACATTCCACACGTCGCGCATCACACCTTAGACCAGTTAGAATTAGAATTTTAACCACAGTTAGAATTAGAATTTTAACCACAGTTAGAATTAGAATTTTAACCACAGTTAGAATTAGAATAATGTACGTAATTAGATTTTGTTTTCTTTTTTGTAGGTCATAATACTAGAACGTTCTTTCCTCATATATTTTGAATGCAACTTAACAATAATCTGCATGGTAATAACCTCAGACGTCATCCTGACAGGGGTTAAACTGAAGCTAGGGCAATAGAATTAGCTCTTAATTAATTAATTATCTGTGATTTTTTAAAATATTCAGATCATTGTCACATTTTATGTGTATCATGAGGCCTGCCACAGCAACTTTTATCCTGTAATGCATACGTTACGTTTCCCATTAATAGTAATAACAGACCGTAACTACAACACTAATAATAATTCATTTGATTTACATACTTTATTTATTACGAATTTTTTTTTTACACTACATAGCAAAATATTTTAAAAATCTATGCTTTAAGGAATAACACTTTGGATGTGCTGTTATAGGAAAACAAATGCATTGACAAGAAGCGGAGTCACGGTTGCCACTCCAAAATTGATCATTTCCACTCATAAAGTGTTTTTTTTTTTCTTTTTATACAACAGCAATTTGCCTTTGATTAAAATTTTTTAACAACTTATAGTTACGTTTAATGTTCTGGTATGTCCTTACAACAAGTTAGTTCATTTTATCACTTATGCTATAGCAGCTATAAACTAATGATTGATATGTTTTTCCTTGTTAAGCAACAACGCATTTTTAAAATCAGTTTGTTATCAGGTTGAGATGTATATTGTGCGCCGTACAAGTCCCTGCGAAAGAGTAGTTACCATAGAAACAATAACATAATAACACGAAGGCATTAATATAAACTTGTAATCTGAATTACAGACAAATCAACACTTTCTGACCAGTAACCTCTGAGAATTAAAAAGCACTGTGACAAACACTCGTTAACGAAAGAATGGATCGTACTAGTGGGAATCAAGTTAACCTCAGTGTATAAAGAATGACATTTTTTTTTAAACACATTGGAAGAGGATGAATTCCTCCTGATCGTTCAACACATCTCTGTCTGCTCCAAATTATGACTGTTTAGTTTTTAGGATCCTGAAATACACGAATGGGGTGTGGATGCAGCACATTTACATGAACAGAACTACCACATAAATAGAATTGATGTCCTGTGATTATAAAAATTGTATACTGAGAAGATTAGAAACTGTTTCTAATATAGCGCACGGGTGCAGGGTTTATTTTAGTCATAGAGCATGCATATTAATTCATCACAATGAAGTATTGTTAATACAATAGCGTATAATGGCCTTTTATTTGTATTTTTTATTTTTTACCAAATGAATGGAATCAGACACGCCCACGTGGCTTTAAACCCGGAAGTGACCCATATCAGAACGCAAGACAATACCGGGAGCTTTTACTTTGCTGTATTTTATTTATTTATTTATTTATTTAAGAGTGCGGTATTGCTGGGAAAATTGTTTGATATTGCTTGATCGTTATACACAGGAAATGTATTGCATTTATAAAGAACCGTTATGAATGGACGAGTCAGGAGTCGACTCTTTCAATGAATGGATTAAATAGAGGTATATATATGTATTCCAAACTCCTGTGCTTGTAAATCCCCATTCCAGGATGAAAATGAGTCACTTAACTTAATTACATGCGTATTAAGACCAACAATGTGCTCATTCTCCATAACCTGGCGTCAGATTTAGCTAAACGAGCTCTTATTTAGCATCAAACTGTTTACGCCTGGTTAATGAATAGTCAACGCTTATATCCCAACAGCATGTCTACTAAGATGCACCTGAAGTATATAAATTTCGACTATATATAACATATTATTGTGTAATTCTGCACAAATCATGTCTTCTTCTTCTCCTATTTTTTTTTTATGTTCCTTTCGCTTCCACCACCACACAACTCAACTCTTAACTTGAATTTCAAGCAATGGGCCTGGAACACGCCAACTGGGTGACGTCTAGCCAATCAGATCACGCGATTCCGAAAGTTTACCTTATATGGAAGTCGCCGGCCACTGCGCGGGGTATAAAAGGAGCGCCGTCACCATTCAGACACCACTTTGAGTTTTTCTGTGCATTCGGAAGCAGTGCTCCTTTATTACAACTACTTTCCTGTTCAACCTTTAATTGCTTGGTAAGCCGCGCTTTAGCTTTCTCTAATGATGTTTATGATTATATTTATTCTGTCTTAAAGTGCTTTGTTGTTGTTTTTCCTTAGCGCTGGGAATTATTTATATTGATCTTTTTTTTTGTGTGTGTAGTTCTTCTTAGTTCTAGTATCTCATCATAGTGCAAATGATGTTTAGCTGGCTATGCTTGAACTATGAAAACTATTTTTTTTTTTTTTTTTTTTTTTTTTAAATATAAATACTACTTTATGAAGAGCTGTGACGTTATTACTCGGTGTGAGTTAAGAATATATTCCTGACTGGCTAAGTTGGGAAATGTTCCTACTTAATATCATGGTTTTATTTACTTATTTTAATGGAAAAAAAAACGTCTGGAAGCTTCTCCAAGCATTTAGTTCAGTATCTTGCAAGTTTGAATGGTGGGTGTGGCAGTAGCATCTTGTCTCTCAGTCATATCTCGTTTAAGACATGCTTAATTAAAATGGTTGAAGGAATAAAATGTACTTCTACTACATTAAACTCGGGTTAATTTTAAACCTAAGTTTTGTGGGATTTTCTATTTCTTTTGGGGCGGGGGATAAACTGTATTACTCTAAGGGACTATTGTTATAATTTGCAGAGGTATGCTGAGAGACTTTATGATTTTAGAGCAAGGCTTTGTGTGTGCATGTAGAAGTGATGAATAATGCTGAGGGAGTGGATAATGGAGTCCATTCAGCATGGCGCATAATGAGGCTGTGTAAAATGGGGAGTGGTCGCAGCTCACGAGCCGGTCGAACTTATTGCCATATAAGGCAATAGTGAGTCTGCCTGGCCACTTCCTTTGTCTCAAAGCGCTCAGTTTTGGGCTTTGCGCCTGTGCGCCACCTGCTGGTGATCAATAATCTCCTTCTGAAGGGTGTGTGCATGTCTAAGGTGGATCTTCAACTCCTTCCTTGTTTGAAGTGTGTATGTGGTGGTCAGTAATTTAATCCCCC
>NC_071280.1:761308-813808 GCF_023375685.1 Ictalurus furcatus
TTCTCTGTGGGAAGTACATGACCTTGTTAGTGTTTGTGTAAATTATGTACTCGATACAATGTCTTTTGTTTTTGTACCTCAGCCTTAAACTTGGTCCATTTTGTTTTGTTCTACAGTGGAATGGGAACAAGTGTGTTCTGCATTAGATTGAGCTTCCCTGGGGGTTATGGGTAAAGGATCTGTGAGCCAAGGTGTCTCTGTACACTGATACTGAATGAAAACAATAAAAATGTGCACATGTAAAACAACTACTTGCTCTTCTATTTTTTTTTGCTGCAAGAATTTAGTAAGGGGCATGATCACTGCAAAATAAGTATTTGAAATGACATGTTCATTAGGTGTAGTCAAATTGATTGGCAAGGTGCATCACTACTTCCTTTAGCGTATTTAAGTGTTCAGTTGCTATGGTATTACTAAAATGCCACCATTGTGGTTGACCACAAACAGGAAATTCAAGTAGACCAATTGTTATGGCCTAAACAGTGGGTCTGTAGTCTTGTACTGCAGCAGTTTGCTGAGAACAGCAATGTTAGTCACTTGTCATACTTTACAACACAACTATTTAGAAACAATAGCATCTTGGAACAAGTGGATTTATATTAAATGATTGAACTACAGCTGGGTCTACTGTCTTACAGAAAATTAAACACTTTCTGCCCAGTCAGAATTAAGCACTGACTCATGATCACTTGAGTCAGTTGAGCCTCACCAATCAGTAAAAGGTGTCTCCTGGTGCTGGGTGGAACTTTGTCTTTTCTTGACATTGGTATTTTTTGGGGGTGAATAAGTGAGCTTGGATATAAGTTTTTTTTTTTTTTTTGGTGTGTTTGGTATACAGTCTCCTCTGAAACTATTTAAAAGGCAGGGCAAATTCATTAGCACGTGCTCCACACCAGACACCTGGTTTTCAGATCAAAAGATGGAGATGAGAGGAGTGTAGGATTTCAGCTTTTATTTCCTGTAATTGCATGTAGACATGGTAAACAAAACACAACCTTTGTCAGACCACCCAATTTTTAGGTGAGCAAAAGTAAGGGAACAGTCTTCAAGTAACTTTTGGTTGCATATCCCTTACTTGCAATAAGTGCATCAAGCCTGTGACTAACTGATACAAAACTGTTGGTTCTTGCAATGCTTTTCAAGGCTTATGTATCTTGTGGTATGGCCTGTATTTCTGCTCTCGAAGTCTTCTGTGATCTCTTCAACCCCGCCCTTTGGAGGTTTTTCTTCAGCTGGCTGACCTGTTCGGTGACTGTCTGCTCAGTACACTAGAGGTTTTTATTATTCAGAACTTTCCAAATTATTGTATTGGCTATGCCCAATGTCTTGGATAGGTTTTCCCTCTTTTCTCAGCTTCAAAATGGCTTGCTTTTCCTCCATAGACAGCTCTGATCTTCATGTTGGCTTATCCATCTTAATGACAAATGCGGTCTTCACAGGTGAAACTGAATGCTCAAACCAAGATGTTCAGAGCTGAACAAAGAAACACCTTTCAGTCACATGTTCCGATATTTATGCTCACCTACAAATCGGGTGGTCTGACACAAAATGTGCTATGTCCTATGTTAACACGTCTACATATAAATACCAGGAAAGAAAAGCTGAAATTCTAAACTCTCTTCTCATATTCATCTTTTATCTCGAACCCAAATGTCCTCAGTCTGCAGCAAAAGCAGTTGACATGGCTTTGTTGTTCCAATAGTTCAAAAAACAGATTCAGGACCATACGTTAATGAAATGCCTCCCAGGATCCTGCTTACTGTACGTGCTAGAGACCTGCTTGATGGAGAAAGTTGTTGCTGACAGGATTCTAAACTAAACAAGTGAGAACTAGTGTTGGAGTAGCTTCACAGATCGCAGTTGTAAAGGCAGTTACACAGATGATGCAGTATATACGTAGTGATGTAACTAACAGAGGCCAAATTGTCTCAGAAAGTCTCAGAGAACAATAATACTATCCAAACACACACACACAAACTACGCTGGCCATTTTGGGGCATAAATGGTGCAAATATGGTTCCATGATGATATTGTTATATTGTTAAGTCATACTATAATCCACTTGGGGGCGTGCTGTTACAGGAAAATGATAAAACTATGATGGGGTGGTGTGATGAGCCTCAATGTGAGTTACAGGTACTACCATTATGTGGATTATTTTCCAGTGACATGTGCTAAAGTGTTTTATTAGCCTTAAACCACGGCAAGGTCCCAATGATTACCATTTTTCTTTTTTAAAGAATGCCACATCATACTTTTTTATTAATTTACCTATACATTTATAGTTGCATTTAATGCTGTGGAGTGGCCACAAAACAAGTTCCCATTCTCACATAGGTGATAGCAGCTATAAACAGTCATTCCCTCACCAGCCTCACTTTTTTTTTTATTGCTCTATTGAAGTTAAATTCTGAGAAACCGGAAAGCATGAATGCCTCTGTCCTATGTTGGAAAAATTGGATACAAAGCACTGACGATGGAGACTCCTTGCACAAATCTCTTCAGAGAAAACGTTACCACACCATCTTTGTTTTTCTTCGTCCAACAACATCATGCCTTTAATCACTTTATTTATTAGGCTTAGATTATGTAGTCTACTGTTCTCGTCCTGGTGAATGAGCTGTTACTATACAAATAAAAGAATACTAAGCAGGTGTCACTACACTAATGTAATTATTCTAATTATTTGGGACTATGTTTTATTTAGAGTTAGTCAATTTAATTTGTTTGCATGGACTATTTGCTTTATTTTAAGTTACCGAATAAATAAACTAAGCTAACAAATGGGGGAAGGAATTCGATGCACCTCCCGGAAGTTGGTACGACTATAAATACGTTCCCACCGCTGAGAGAACCGCGGAACTATTAGCCTAGTTGTGTGTAAACGAGTAAATATTATCACAAAATGTAAATTATTATTATTATTATTATTATTATTTTTTACATTTTAGCATGGGGTTATATTTGCATATAAGGAATATATGTGCGTGTATGAAGTGACGTCTCAAAAGAAACGAAAAAAAAAAAGACGACATGGAGAACCTAATCGAACCGGTAGGTAGCAGTTAGCGAGTTTATTACATCTGACTAGCAGCTGTTAGAGTTAATAATGAACTTAACATCTTGTGTTTCATTTCAGTCATTATAATACAGCTGTAACCCCATAGTTTTATTGGAAGACAATTCATTCAAAAATATCGAGGATGCCTTGATTTAAAAAATCCCACAATCCCACAGAGATGTAATTGAGAAAGATCAATATGTTCCACACCATGTGTATGTGCAAATAGGAAAAAAATAAAGATATAAAGACACAATATTTACAGTAGTGCAACCTGCATGATTAATATGAGTTGATTAATGTTCACATATCAGCCGAACAATAGTAAAGCGCTTAGTGAAAATGTCATTTGAGGTTTTAGTTAGTTTCGTTTTTCTTGGCCATTATTGACATTTTTCTGACCCTGAAATTAGCTCCGCCCCCTAAACCTGGAACACTGTTGAGGGACAGGCTCGTGCGAAACTGATACACGTATCGGCTAGAAGACACGTGGCTGACGTTTATGAGACGTGTGAAAATGTCATTTCTCGTAAATCCTATCTCTCAGCATGTTTGTGCTCTCTCACTCTTCAGGCCCAGTGCTCTCCGGAGAGTATTTCTCAATCCTCTGTCACCATCGCCGACTTCTCCGACGAGATTTTACTGCACATCCTGAGCTACATCCCCAGTTATGACCTGGTGCTCGGCGTGAGCCGCGTGTGTCGGAAACTTCAGATTCTGTGTCAAGACAAGAGCCTGATTTCTCACATACGGCTCCATAAAGAGTACCGAGTGAGCACCGAAACTACAATGAGCTTTCGTTTGTTGAGTTTTACAGCTTTCGCGATTGTTTGCCTTTTCAGCTTTTAACGTGGCTTTGTTTCTTTTCCCTTCATCTCTCAGGCATCTGATGAAGCTGTGAAGAAACTGCTGAAGGAACTGTCGAGCGACGTCCAAACTCTGGATGCGAGCGGCTGCTATTGGTTGGCCGGTAGTACGTTGGACGTTGTAACCCGCTGTGTCGGACTGGTCCGGCTAGACGTATCAGGCTGGCGCGTGACTCCGGCACGTCTCTCGCGTCTTCTGGGTTCGCTACGGTTGCTGCGCTCGCTGGCGCTGGACATCGGCACGGGATTCGACCTGCAGCAGCTGAGCTCTGAGGGCAAAACGGCTCTGGCACGGCTCAGCGAGCTGAAACAGACCCTCCTCACGCCCTCGTATGGTGTCGTGCCATGCTGCGGTGCGTTACAGAGCTTGAGTCTGTACTTGGAAGTGGCTGAGGGTTGGCACGAGCCCAGTGCGCACCTCCAGCTGATAGTGGGGCAAAGCAGTGTGCCGCGCTATCACAATCTGCACTGGTTCTCTGCACGCTTGGCGCCCGGAGAGGTCAACCGCGCATTGCTTAGTCTTTACTTGGCCGCTTTTAGCATGCGCGTACCCGAGGGCCTCACTGGGTTGGTTGTTGCCATGCCCGGTCCTGCTCCACCCATGCCCGCTTCCGAAGGTTTGCTAACTCAGTGCATCTTATCAGCCGGGAGTGCAATCAGGGCTTTCCAGCTTCCTCAGATGTGGTTAGACGGCGCCACGTTGAGGCGGGTTTTGGGATACGGATGTCCAGCCTATTTGAACGTATCACGGTGCGCGGGTCCGGGATTCGAGCCACTGTGTGTGTTGTTGGGTGCTGGTTGCGAACTTTCACCACTGCGCAGCCTCAATCTGCGCGGTAAAACCGAGGAGGAAGTGGACGCCGAGGGCATCAGGACTCTTACCGAATCATGCCCGCAACTTACCCACTTCAATCTGTCCTCCACACACTACCATCATACCACTCCGGAAAAGCTTGACGGGCATCTCTGTGGGGCTCTCGGATATCTCGGTCGTCTCCGTTCTCTAGCACTGCCTGCTTGCGCGCTGTCACAAGGGCCACCCGTACCAGCCAACAAGCCGGATTTGGCTACAAAACTGTCCTCCGAGTCCCCGCTACTCGGGCTGAAGAAGAATCGCCGCGTCGGCGTCCCAGCCTACCAGCCGATGCTTGACGGCACAGGGGATTTAAAGGAAGAGCAGGAAGGTGAAACAGAGTCCTTCCTGCGCCCGCTAATAAACGGTTGCCCGTGTCTGGTTGAGTTGGAGTTGATTGGAACAGGGTTCTTGTCAGCAATGCCAAGGTACGAGCCAGCCATGCGCAAGGATCCCGCCGCCTGCCCCTGGTCCTTCCAGGTCGGAGACGCCCAGCTGGCGGCTTTGGGAAAGCTCCGCTTTTTGCGCAGGCTTACTTTGGC
The DNA here is from genome assembly GCF_023375685.1 of Ictalurus furcatus. NCBI lineage: Eukaryota > Metazoa > Chordata > Actinopteri > Siluriformes > Ictaluridae > Ictalurus > Ictalurus furcatus. Next base: position 766,631 of record NC_071280.1, read on the forward strand.
TCACCTGCCAGGGGTCCTGAAGGGTACCGGACTCGTACAGCTCGTTCTGGGGTGCAAGGACCTTCAGGCGTTATCTCTGGCCAACCTCGGGTCCTTAAAGACTGTGAATTATACCCCGGCTCTGCAGGAGGCGCTCAAACACTGCACACAGCTCAGGGAGTTCAGGTGAACACACACACACACACACACACACACACACACACAATCTTAATTATCGCGTCTATTGAGGAGCGAAATGGACTCATAGATGCTGTGTGTATTTGCGTATGACACGACAGGTTGGAGCAGCCGTACTTCAGCGCCAATGCCGCCTTCTTCGACGCGCTCGCTCACTGCCGCCTCCTCCGGCGCTTCTGTCTCGTCTCGCGCCACGGAACGTTCCAGCACCCGGCCGCCGTCGGTTTCATGCAGCACTGCGAGGACGTCATCATGTTCCACATGTTCACGGGCGGCACTCTGGTGGCCTGCAAAACGCTGCAGAAAACGCTGCTGGACGGGTTGGTGTTAGTCCGCGTACTCCTCTCTCTACCGCTTAAACATATACAGATATTATACGTTAAAATAAAAACGTGATTGTTCGATGAAAATGTTTTCTTTTTAAAAGCTGTGTACAGTGTAGTGCAGAGAGCCAATCAGATTTCAGCTTTCCTGATTCTGAATCTCGTGGCCAGAAAACACCGAGTCATGATATTTTCAGTGGCTGTTTTAGCGACTGTAAGCGCTGTCCTAACCACTAAACACACTTTTTGTGTCCTTTCTACTTTTCTACAGCGATGCAGATGCTATAGATACTTCGCTTTAGATACCGCTGATCATTTTCTGCCGTGTCCAGGCTTCCGTACCGTTCACATCTCGCTCATCATGGCTTTCGAGGTTCGCTCTGTCCGCTCAATATGAGCACTATTTTGTAAGCAAATATAATACAAAAAAAGTTACTACTTAGTGAGTTTTCAGAGACGACTACGTTTGAGTGCAAAAGTTTGCACACCCTTGGGGGAAAGGAAAAAAAAAAAGATAAGAATGACTAACGAATAACCCGTATCGACTAGATTTCCTCTGAAAAGCTCATTTAGTTCAAAAGTTTGTTTATTAATGAAAGGCCAGTGCACCGAAGTGTGTATACACTGAAGTGAAGGTTTCAGCTTCGCTGATTCTGAATCTCGTAGCCAGAAAAGGATGAAATAGTGTTTGGCATAAATGGGTTTTTTCCCCCTGATTGTATACTATCGATACTTGTCCTGTCCAGGCTTCCGTACCAGTCGCATCTCGCTGATCATGGTTTCGATTCTCGAGATATATCTGCCATTTCCAAGTAAAACAGGAGCACGCAGTCCTCTCCAACGTCTCAGTCCGGCGTTATTAATTGCACTTGAAGAATCTAATTTGGTAACTCGGTGACGTCTGGTGAAATGAAAATCTCATTTCTGTGAGTAGCTCAACGATGAAATTATTTGAGTTGAACACAGCTGTTGCTTTCTTCTTCTAGTTTGTCTGCATCCCGTCCAGCCCTGAGTGTAGTGGTGTACCCCCTTCTCCACGAGGACTTAGGGAACGTGATCAGGGAAATGCCGCTCTGCCATCTGGACGAGATCACGCTCTTCAAGACCCGTGTGGCAGAAGATCCCACTGTACTGTGAGACAGAGAGAGAGAGAGACACAGAGAGATGTCTGACATTGCCTTGCGATGGTGGATGTTAACATTTCACCGCTTATTGTTTACACAGACACAAAGGGAGTTTTGCAGATCGTCTAGACGTCACCTGCAAAGGACTGAAATCAAAATAAGTGTGTTACAGACGTTAGTGGGAAGCACAACAGTGCCAGAATCACATCACACATGAAATAAAGTTGCTGTTGGTGCATTCTTTGTTGTTGTTGTTGTTGTTGTTGTTATGTCTTATGAATTTTCAGACAGAATAAAGGAACACGTTATCAAATAAAGCTGCGATCCACGGGGTCCAAGCACCACCACAAACATTGCCCTGGTGGCCATTTTTGTTTAGCGATCATTAGGAATGAAAAAAGATAAGTTAAGATAATACTTTATTAATCCCCAGATGGAGAAATTAGGGGAATGGAGAATACGGTTCAGAGATTAGCACAACGATGCAGGACGTCAATTAACTGTTGACACGTTTCTTACGTGCTAACCCCGAATCTGTTACTAAAGGAGAGCCTGGATCTGAGCATGAATTCTCCTGAAGGGCGTTTAACTGTGAATGCATAAAGAAACAGGAATGAGGAGAAAAAATAAAGCATGTAGAAGAAGAAATAATAGATCGGGTCATGAGCTTGGTTAGTATAAAGGAACTAAAACCACAAGTTCAGCAAGTTTTGCAATGATGAGATTCCTCGTACACGTCCAAATGAACTTCTGATCACATCTTCGTTTCACTTCTAGGAACGGGTTTGAGGAATCATCCCGAACCACAAAGTGATTGCTTCTTATTTCAGCTCCCTCTGATTTTGGAAGTTCTCAGTAATGTTGCGTTCAGGAGGCGCGCTGTTTGCTTTTTTATGAAAGAAAACTTGACAGAAATGTGAACCCGAGGTGTGTATTGGGACGCAACAAAACGTCTGCGGGACAAAGAAACGATTTTCAAGAAGATTGTGATTTTAAAGTGGAAACAGTGTGCACAAAGATTTATAAATCTGATATTTAAAGAAATAAATGGTGCATGCGTACTTTCGCTCTAGAATCCATGCGAAGTTTTATAAATGAGGCCCCAGACCACTAGGTGGCGCACCTCTGATCAGTCCAAGGGACGTGTAGCTAACCAAGGTACAGTACCTGGGCTACAGGATTGGTTCCGGACCTCCAGGAAAGGCTTTCCTGAATCCCAGAGAGCCAGGTCTGTGTTTTTACTGGGTTTGCAGGATACCACCGGAGATGAAAATAAGATGATGCCAACGCGGTGATCATCACACGACTTACAGAAGCCATTTTTCCAGAACACGGCACATGGAGGTACGTCGAAGGGTGTCGGCTGTCTTGTCACGACACGTGGTGCATGAAGGGAACAGAAACCTGTATAAGTTGTCATTACTGGATGTACATGTATATATTATTTACTGTACTTAATATTAAGTTTAATATACACAGTACACTGTGTGTGTAAAGGTTCTATAAGCAGGTCTTGTTAAGACGGAATATTAACAGAAAATGGATAAACGCTTTTGGCTTTGCATCACGGAGTCTTGCTGGTTGCTCAACATAAAGGAACTGGAAAGTTTTGCAGTCCTGCAATGATTGCCAATTACAGAAGTGAAGCTAAAAGTTCCACAAGCTACTTCTAATAACTTCTAAACATCTTCTGGGAACTGTTTTTGTACATTTTATTTGCAGCCGTGGATCTTCTGAATAATCCTCCTGAACCCCAACATCCAGTAACAGAGCTGTATACACTGACGCTGTTTCTAATCATTGCATGAGGCGCGCAGTAGGTTCTCCTGGAGTTCCAGACATGTTTGGAGCTGTGTGTAATCGTTTCATGTGGCGTCGTGTGTTCTTTATATCGTGTGTGTTCTTTCCTTATCTTTAGCTTCCTGTTTGTAGGAGGACGGACACAGTAACGTAGCTCTGCTGATCACGCCTGCCTCGTGTTGTCTATATAAAGTCTCTGACTCTGAGACTCTTCTGCACTCGTCGTTCAGTGAACATTGTGTTCTTCTGCTACGTCTGCGTCCATCATGAAGCTCCTCAGTGTGGTTCTCCTTCTGCTTCCACTCTCGATCTGTTTGGCTGAAGTCGTGGAGGATTTTACTAAGAGCTGTCCAGGGTTCTTCGCTACTCCGAATGATGTCGTTTCTCCTCCTACGGGTTTTACTGGGGAACGCTTTAAACAGATCTGTCAAACTCTAAATAATGAAGCTGAATTCGCGACACTTTATGACACGGAGAACAGGATCCCAGTTTACTCAGCATACGAGTTTACCGGACGAAGGAAATGTGACAGAACGGACAAGTGGTATATTGAACCTCAGGTATGTGTAACTCACTGTATCTTATAACTTATAACTATTTATTTTATAACTTATGTAACTTATTTTATGATTTTGCTATTTTATGATAAATAATAATAATAATAATAATAAAGAACTATTATTTTACTCGATGTTGAATAAATGTTTATTAAAATTGTTATAATTCAATGCACAATAAGAACACATTATTATTATATTAACATTATTATTATTATTATTATTATTATTATTATTATTATTATTATTAAGTTGGCTACCACATCACTTTATATTCTAACCAACTATAATACAAATATAAATAAATAAATCTCTATTTATTTCTTACACTCTTGAATTGTTCATCTTGTCCTGAGTAACTAATGAGTCGATTAATTTTTCACTTCATGTAAGCAAAACCTTCAAAAATAATCAAATAAAAAATGTTAAAAAAAAAATTTCTTAGAAAATAGTTTAAAGGTTTATATATAAAACCCTTCTATAAAAAGAAGTAAACAGAATTATGTAAATAAAATGAACATTTTGCCATTAAAATGTGTCAGTAGTGTCAGTTCTTCTGACTCTCACACTTTCTTCTGTCTGTTTTTAAGAGTTAGTAATGAATCTATTACAGAGTCGGATCACTTCTTCACTGACACACAAACACTTTTCTCTAACATTCAGGATTTGTTGATGAAGTAGTGTTCGTAAATCTAAAATATCTTTTTTACTGATCCAGTAATGCAGAAATCATCAAATACACATCTTAGACAAAATTAGTATTATGAAAAAATAGAGTACCATATATATTTGCACTGTAATATCTACAGTGGCAAGAAAGAGTATGTGAACCCTTGAGTTAATGACCTGAAAAAAGCTCATTGGAGTCAGGTTTCAGCACACCTGCAGTCTGGTTAAAGTGAGTTTGGAGGTGTGGACTACAGCTACTTTGACTGATAAAAACCCCTCAAACGTTTGGAGTTTGCTCTGCACAAGAAGCACACGCTTATGTGAGCCATGCCTTGCCAAAAAGAGCTTTCAGAGGATCTACGATCAAGAATAGTTGATTTACATAAAGCTGGTAAGGGTCACAAAGTGAATTCAAAGACTTTAGAAATTCACCAGTCTACAATTAGGCAAACATTCTACAAATGGAGACACTTTGGGACTGTTGCTATTCTACCAAGAAGTGGGCGTCCAGTCAAACTGACACCAAGAGCACAACGAAGACTCGTCAATGAGGTAAAGAAACAACCCTGAATGACAGCCGAAGATTTGAAGGCATCGTTGGAACTGGCGGACATCTCTGTTCATGAGTCTACAATATGTAACCATTGAACAAGCAGGGTATCTACGGCAGGACACCACGAAGGAAGCCACTGCTTACTGAAAAGAACATTGCTGCATGCCTGAAGTTTGCAAAAGAGCACTCCACAGCGGTATGGACAAAATGTTTTGTGGACTGATGAAACTAAGATTGAACTATTTGGAAAAACCACACAGCACTACATCTGGTGTAGAAAGGACACGGCATATCATCATGAAAACATCATCCCAACCGTAGAGTACAGTGGAGGAAACGTCATGATTTGGGCCTGCTCTGCTGCATCACGGCCCGGCCAGCGTGCAGTCACTGAGCTGAAGATGAATTCCCAAATATATCAGACAATTCTTCAGGATAATGTGAGAATGTCTGTGCTTCAGCTGAAACTATGCAGAAGTTGGGTGATGCGACAGGACAACGACCCAAAACACGGAGCAAGTCCACAACACAATGGCTTCAGAAAAACAAAATCCGCCTTTCGGAGGGGCGGAGTCAGAGCCCAGACCTCTACCCAATAGAGATGCTATGGAATGACTTGAAGAGACCCATACACATGAGACGTCCAAAGAATATGACCGAGCTAAAGCAGTTCTGCAGGAAGAATGGGCTAAAATTCCTCCTGAACGATGTGCAGGTCTGATCCACAGCCACAGGAAGCGCCTGGTTGAGGTTATTGCTGCCGGGGGCGGGGGTCGGGTCAACCAGTTATTAATTCTAAGGGTTCACTTACTTTTTCCACTGCCATTTTGAATGTTGAATGAGTGTGTTCAATAAACACATGAGGGATCAGAATTTATTTTGTGTTATTGTTTTAGGCACATTATATTGGTCAATACCCCTGACTTAGATGAAGATCAGATCACATTTTATGACAAATTTATTCAGAAAACCATGAAATTCCAAAAGGTTCACATACTTTTTCTTGCCACTGTGTGTGTGTGTGTGTGTGTGTGTGTATATATATATATATATATATATATATATATATATATATATGTATATATATATATATTGTGTGTGTTCCCCTTATGTAGCTGGAAGATCGAAGGCAGGAGGCAAAAATGAAAACTGAGTCTGATGTGAGAAATCTAGGCCTAAATATAGTTAATCAGGCTGTGTATGACGATTACTCCGGGTCTGGCTTCCATAGAGGACACTTGTTTCCAGTTTCCCATGCCAACTCACAGGACTGTTCTGATGCCACCTTCACTCTGACCAACGCTGCTCCACAGAATCCATCATTCAACAGCGGGAAGTGGAAGGTGACAGAAAGAGAAATGGCTTATGTACTGAATACAGATTGCACTGATGAAGGCCTGCGTGCATTTGTAGTAACTGGGGTTGTGCCGGGTAATAATATAATGAATAACAGAGTGCGAATTCCCAGTCACTTTTGGACGGCATTCTGCTGCCTTGATAACAATAATCAAACCAATCGCTCAGGTGCATATCTTGGAAAAAATAGTAATGATTTTGCACCATATCGGAAGAGCGTGCTGGACGTGGAGACAGAGTTAACACAGCTGTATGGGGAACATTTCCGTAACATCATTCATTTCAAATTCCAGTTTTTTGATGGAAAATGCTATACAGAAACTGAAAGGGCACGAAAGCGTAAAAAGTCCGGCTGTGAGACAAATAAACGTCAAAAATTGTAAAGAAATTTAAAGCAGTAACTGTGTTGAACTAGTGGAAAGTCCGAGTGTTGAATGGTTTCAGCGTCTGTCCTGTATGTTTCCCATTCAGTGGAACAACTTCTACACACATACACTTAAAAAAATGAAAACTAATCAGAAATCAGTCATGTGTTGATTGACATATTGTTGTACTTTTAATCAGTTTATTTCGGTCACTAAATTGGGATCAGATTATTTATCATGAATCACTGAATTGCAGTTTGATTTTCTGCAGAATTCTACATCAATAAAGAGCATCCGATTAAACCGTGTCTCCTCTTACTTACTGCCGTATAACATCTGGAGCATAGCTATGGGACATTAACACTTATTACTTAAATGTACACTAGAATATCACAGATATTTTCTGGAGCAAAATAATAATAATAAAAAGCTCTACAAACATCTGGACATTCATTTTTGAGTGATTTTTTTTGTTTTGTTTTTAAAAACCTTAGATTTCGGGAGGACTTAACTGACTGGTTACATATAAAAAGTTTCTGAATTGGAAATAAATCATGAGGTATTGTGCATTTTAATAAGAGACAACAAAACAAATTCTGGGAAATCCCCACCCTGAGTTTAAAAAAAGCTCAAGATTATTAAAAGGAAAAATGCCCCCCAAAAAACCCTCTTAAATATTTATTTGATAAATGTAATCTTCAGAGAGAATTATTTTTATTTATTTTATTTTAGACTTTAAGTAGATTGTTTTTTACTGTGATGAATAAAAACTAACACATTTTGCTTTACTGCAAGTGTGTGTTTTAAATCTTGTGCCTGGTCTGTAAAACTTCTTGTCAGCACATGATGGAAGTAATATCCCACACTGCCGGTCATTTTTCTCTTCTCCCCTCTTCATTAATTAAAATAAATTATATAAAAATCTAAACTTGAAATGTGTGCAGACTTTTGTCCTTATTCCATAGATTAAACCTTCTTTTATTTATTTATATATTTATCACATTATTTTGTTATTTGTACAAGTAGGAAATAAAACAAATCAACTATGACACGTTTATCACTTTCATAATGTACGTATAAGCATATCCAGCTCCTTTTATTTATTAACATATATATTTTTGTCAGTTTATAAATATCACTCATCTTAAACAGTAAATAGATCGTCCGTGTGCAATGTGTAACTGAAATGTTGTTTGGTGGAGTGGTACAAAAATATTTTATAAACATATGGAGATATGCTGCATTCTGAAATTCTAAAAATACTTTAAAAAGAAAAAAACAAAGTAAAAACAACAACAACAACAACTTTGCATTAAAAAGTGTTAGTTATTCAAGTTCATGTGATATCATGGCTCCTTGCCGCTAGGGGGCAGCAGTGTGTGTATTTACACTCAGTGACGCGGCGCTGTAACAGCAACAAAGAGGACCTTACTAAAACAGTCCTATTAATCGATTTGACCACATCGATCAAGAGGTTTTAAAACATTTTACACCTAAAATCACATTTCAGTGCGTTATATAACGGTTTATAATGTTAAAGTGTCTTTTTAATTTTAACGTCTGGCTTTAATTCTTGAGGAAAAAGTAGACATTTATTCAACGAAAGTCTGTGTTTCGACTTATGTGTTATCTTGGAGAGTGTGGGAAACAGCGCCATCTGGTGGTTAGTAAAATAATTTAAGCTGTCAAAAGCCTGTGGAAGAAACTCGGTCAGATGAAGCAGAAATAACACACTCTGTAGATCATTTCAATGTTATGTGCACAAATAAAAGTCTAACACGTGTGTGCGTGTGTGTGTGTGCGTGTGTGTGTGTGTGTGTGTGTGTGTGTGTGTGTGTGCCTCTAACTATGACTTTGCCTGTCTTTCTATATGCAGCTGTCTGTCTACGTGCTTGTGGGTCTGTCTGTCTGTCTACACACAAGCCTGTCTGTCTGGCTGAGTGTGTATCTGTCTGTCTCCACTTGTGCATATGTGTCTCTCTGAGTGTGTATGCCTGTATGTGCACATCTGTCTGTCTGTGAACTCAAGGGTTCACATACTTTTTCCAAAAGCACTATGAGGTTTTTTTTGGTTGTTCTCAATAAAGACATGAAAGATCAGAATTTATTTTGTGTTATTATTTTAGACACATTATATTTGTTAATACTCTTGACTTAGATGAAGATCAGATCACATTTCATGACAAATTTATTCAGAAAACCATGAAATTCCAAAAGGTCCACATACTTTTTCTTGCCACTGTGTATATATATTAGTGTGATAACCCTTTGCCTTCAATAATGCCTCAGTAGCCTCAGGTACACTGCGTACAGTTTCTATTACACAGCGCGCGCTGTAGTGTTTGGGATTTTTAAAAGATTTTTGTCTCTGTACTCCACAGTTTGAAATTTGCACTCTAACAATTCACGTGTGGTTACAGGATACATTCTCAGATTTTAATAACGGATATTTTATACATTTAAGTCAAAACCATTTATAAATTACAGCACTTTTTTTAAACATAAGACCCCTCTTCGAGGCACCGTGAAGTCTGGGACGTAGGGCTTCGCGGTGTTTCTGATTACTCAGGTGTGGAAGTCAAGGAAACCTTTATAAGACTGAGAAATAAGAAAAAAACCATCAGAGACCTCAGATTGACCAAAATCGACTGTTTGGAACATTATTAAGAAGAACGAGAGAACTGATGAGCTTTGTAACCATTAAAGGACCAGTAGGGTGAGGAAGACCTCCACAGCTGACCACAGAAGAATTCTCACCATAATGAAGAAAAATATTCCAGAGCAGCGATCTCAAGCTTCTATCAGGAGAACATCCAGGGTTTACATCACCCGGAGGAGCATGCAACTCCCTAAACATTGGGTTTATTACACGGCATGCTCCAACGCATTATAATGAGTTACTAGTGACTTCTACAGGTGGATCATGACCAGATCATCATTTTTAAGTTTTGCAGTTTTGCAATAATGCCAATTGCAGAAGTGAAGCTAGAAGTTCCCCAGACAACTTTAAACAGTGTTAAACACCATAAAACACAGACCCTTCTGTATCAGACCACCCCCAATTTTAGGTGAGCTAAAGTATAGGAACAGATCAGTCTTAAGGTAAGTAAATAAAGTAAATAACACTAAATAATTGGTTGCATTTCCCTTACCTGAAATAACTGCATCAATCCTGTAACTCACTGACACCGAGATGTTTTAAGAGTGGATCTGATGCGTGTCTGATCTAGGACCACATACGACACTGGCTAAGGTCTGATTTGAAATGATCCAGCAATTGGGAAAAGAATCAGATCTGTGTGACATTCAGGCAGAAAATCAGATGTGATGAAGAAAATAAAGAGATTGTGTAAGTCACTCTGGAGAAGAGTTACACAGTTGTAGTTTGTCTTTCGGCTGTGTAGCACGGACACAAGCGCTCTTGAGGAAAATGTGTAACTACAATGACTGAGGAGAATAAAAATTGTTGTTCCTCTGCTACGTCTGCGTCCATCATGAAGCTCCTCAGTGTGGTTTATTGAATCTCAGGGAAGTGCAACGTAGGCTACTGTATCATAACTATTTATTTTAGAACTCACGCCAGTTATTTTATAATTGTTTTATTATTGTATTATTATTATATAGATATTTTATAATTGCTTCAAAAAATAATGTAAGCATACACAACATTCTATTTCACAATCTAAACAGATTACGTAAGGTTCAATAAACCAGTCTGGCCAGGTTGGTGTTTTACAACACACTTCACGATTGTCTAACATGTAGTCCGAGTAAAAAGGGATTGTGCTCGTCGTGATAATAAAGCAGATAAGTAATGAGGAGTGAAGCCATGTAGTGCCTTGTATGTCAACATCATTATCTTAAAAGGGACACGGAACCTGACCGGGAGCCAGTGCAAGGACTCCAGAACAGGAGTGATATGGTCACATGTCCTGGTCCCAGTCAGGATCCTGGCAGCAGAGTTTTGTACACATTGCAGTTTGTTGATTTAGAAACTCCGGCTAAAACGGCATTACAGTAATCCAGCAGAGTGACAACAAATGAGTTAATCAGCTTTTCAGCGACAGAGAAGTTTAGCATTGGTGCAGTCTGGCCATATTTCTGAGGTGAAAAAGGATGTTTTAACGGTGCTCTGAACAAAAGAATCAAATGTAAGACTGGTATCAAAAATTTCTCCAAGGTTCCTCATCTTACTTTGGGTCTCTAGAACAGAGCCACCAACAAGCAGAGACAGTGGAGACGCTTCGAGAATTTGATGACGGGAACCTATTAGCATAACCTCAGTTTTCCCGCTGTTCAGGCACAGAAAGGTATTATTCATCCATGATTTTATCTCAGAAATACAGTCAGAAAGAAAACAAACATCAAGGTTGTAAGGGTCCACTCACTGGTCCAACGACGGTATCCAATGACGTGGTAGAAGGATTCCCACGTGTTCCTGTCTTTTTGAAGCGATGTGAATATATTTAAATTTGCATTCCAATTCTTCTTGACTCTCTCTTAAATTACATCAGACTCCAATTGTAAAAACCTTGATGTTGTATTCATTACTTAGTTATTCATGTTTTGATACTTTTGATCTTCTATACTTGATTAATTCTAATTTATTCTATACTTTAAATTGCGCTAGTTCATTCGGATTCCGTGTCGAGCCTCGCGCCGGCCGTGTGCGCAGATCTCACGGTCACAAACTCGCCAGTCTTGGTCATTAGCCAGAGGTAATGGACTAATACTATTTAGACGACCGCCCCATGCTTACCCTTTCCTAAATAGTGCTTTATTTAGTCCCCTTAGATAGTAACACTTAGTTATAGTAAGGTTCTTTCTAGTCAGAGGTCATGACCACTAAAATCTACAGAGACAGACCAGTAATATCTGAGTAGAATTAGCTTTATATAATCATGCCATAGTTTCCTATGTACACGTTAACTAGAGTAAGATTACAATAACCAGAGGTTTAGACTTCCCCCTATTTAGACTTGGTCCATAACTGGTATTTCCTGTCGAGCATGTACGCACTAAGTACACTTAACTAGAGCCAAGTCATTAACCTGGTCTCTTAGCTCCCTTAGATAGTAAGGGAAGTACACTCTAAATACACTGAACTTAATGCCAAATTGTTAGCCTGTACTAACCTGGTGGCAGATTTGCTGTAACAAGGACTTACGGTAATTTACTAGAGATAATAATTTCAGAATATAATCAAGTCTAATAATTTATTTAACCAGGTATGAAAACATCCAAATCCAACACTACTATTAATAATAAGAAATAATTACATTCAACATTACATTCCAATCAAATCCAAAACATTATAACATAACATGAGAGAGACAACACTTACATACCAGGTAGAGATAAACTACACACAGTGATCGTGTGGGAGATCTGTCTACAGATTCCCTGAATCTTTGCCCAGCTCTCCCCTAAATACCCGGATGCTCTGTGGTCCACCAAAAGGTGCTGTTTGTGATTATAATTTGATTAAATTGTGGAAGGATGTACCTTATTTACATACAGGAGATCATTTGAGTGAGGGACCTTGGGAGAGTTTGCCTTTAACGGCATGTACCATTTTATTTAAACTGCTGTTGAGGGAATGAGAACATAATTTCCAGTCGCACTGAGACCTTTTGTGTAATACAGTAAACATGTCTAGGTGACATCTTATTCGCATTGAAACATGTTATGTAATGTATATTGACCTTGGGTGTGTTTAAGTTATCTCGACACAGAGAGAGAGAAGGGTGTGAGGAGAGGAAGTGAGGATCTTCCAGGCTCCACTCAGCATGATGTGCTATCTCAGGTGTGGATGCTAATTTTGATGTACAGTTCCCTCCGAAACTATTGGAACACGAGGCCGAGTCATTAGACGTCTGTGTTCGAGATCAGAAGATGGAGATGAGACGAGAGTTCAGGATTTCAGTTTTTATTTCCTGGTGTATACGTCTAGACGTGTTAAACACCATAAAACACAACCTTCCGTATCAGAACACACCGTTTTTAGGTGAGCAAAAGTATAGGAACAGATCAGTCTTAAGGTAAGTAAATAACACTAAATAATTGGTTGCATTTCCCTTACCTGAAATAACTGCATCAATCCTGTAACTCACTGACACCAAGATGTTTTAAGAGTGGATCTGATGCGTGTCTGATCTAGGACCACATACGACACTGGCTAAGGTCTGATTTGAAATGATCCAGCAATTGGGAAAAGAATCAGATCTGTGTGACATTCAGGCAGAAAATCAGATGTGATGAAGAAAATAAAGAGATTGTGTAAGTCACTCTGGAGAAGAGTTACACAGTTGTAGTTTGTCTTTCGGCTGTGTAGCACGGACACAAGCGCTCTTGAGGAAAATGTGTAACTACAATGACTGAGGAGAATAAAAATTGTTGATCGACACTGACGCTGTTTCTAATCATTGCATGAGGCGCGCAGTAGGTTCTCCTTGAGTTCCAGACATGTTTGGAGCTGTGTGTAATTGTTTCATGTTGCGGTGTGTATTCTTTATATCGTGTGTGTTCTTTCCTTTTCTTTAATTCTGTGTTTGAACAGTTGATCGTGTAGCTTCCTGTTTGTAGGAGGACGGACACAGTAACGTAGCTCTGCTGATCACGCCTGCCTCGTGTTGTCTATATAAAGTCTCTGACTCTGAGACTCTTCTGCACTCGTCGTTCAGTGAACATTGTGTTCCTCTTCTACGTCTGCGTCCATCATGAAGCTCCTCAGTGTGGTTCTCCTTCTGCTTCCACTCTCGATCTGTTTGGCTGAAGTCGTGAAGGATTTTACTAAGAGCTGTCCAGGGTTCTTCGCTACTCCGAATGATGTCGTTTCTCCTCCTACGGGTTTTACTGGGACTCAGTATAAACAGATCTGTCAAACTCGAAATAATCAAGCTGAATTCGCGACACTTTATGACACGGAGAACAGGATCCCAGTTTACTCAGCATACAGGTTTACCGGTCAAATGAAGTGTAACAGATTGGACAAGTGGCATACTGAACCTGAGGTATGTGTAACTCACTGTATCTTATAACTTATAACTATTTATTTTATAACTATGTAACTTATTTTATGATTTTGCTATTTTATAATCAATAATAATAATGATAATGATAATAATAATAATAATAATAATAATAATAATAATAATAATAATAATATATTTTAATGAATGTTAATATATTATATGATATTATATGATATTATATGATATTATATTAGTCTTCTGGAGACTCTCACACTTTCTTCTGTCTGTTTTTCAGCTAATGCCAGATAAGAGTTAGTAATGAATCTATTACAGAATAGGATCACTTCTTCACTGACACACAAACACTTTTCTACTGATACAGTAATGCAGAAATCATAAAATACACATCTAAGACAAAATTAATATTATGAAAATGTGTGTGTGTGTGTGTGTGTTCCCCTGATGTAGCTGGAAGCTGGAATGCAGGATCAAAACCAGAAAACTTGTCTAGTTAATCAGGCTGAGAACGGAGATTATAAAAAATCTGGCTATGATAGAGGACACCTGGCTCCAGTTTTCCTTGCCACCTCACAGAACTGTGCTGATGCCACCTTCACGCTGACCAACGCTGCTCCACAGGCGGCAATGTTCAACCGCAATACGTGGATGAGGACAGAAAAAAACATGAATGACACACTGACCAAAGATTGCCTTAATGTAGGCTGGCGTGCATTTGTAGTAACTGGGGTTGTGCCGGGTACTGATACGTTGAAAAATGAAGGTAGAGTGCGAATTCCCAGTCACTTCTGGATGGCATTCTGCTGCCTTGATAACAATAATAAACCCAAACACTCAGGTGCATATATTGGACAAAATAATGATAATGATTGTCCAGTGTATCGGTGGAGCGTGCAGGATCTGGAGCCAGAGTTAACAGAGCTGTATAGGAAACAGTTCCATAACATCCCTGATTTCCACTTCACTTTCTTCGCTGGAGAATGCTATACAGAAACTGAAACAAATGAATTACAAATAATTGAAAACAAAAAGCGTAAAATGTCTCAGAACGAAAGAAACAAAGACTGTCAATCAAATAAACGTCAAAAATTGTAAAGAAATTTAAAGCAGGAACGATGTTGAACTAGTGGAAAGTCCGAGTGTTGAATGGTTTCAGCGTCTGTCCTGTATGTTTCCCATTCAGTGGAGCAACTTCTACACACATACACTTAAAAAAATGAAAACTAATCAGAAATCAGTCATGTGTTGATTGACATATTGTTGTACTTTTAATCAGTTTATTTCTGTCACTAAATTGGGATCAGATCATTTATCATTAATCACTGAATTGCAGTTGGATTTTCTGCAGAATTCTACATCAATAAAGAGCATCCGATTAAACCGTGTCTCCTCTTACTTACTGCCGTATAACATCTGGAGCATAGCTATGGGACATTAACACTTATTAAATGTATACTAGAATATCACAGATATTTTCTGGAGCAAAATAATAATCATAAAAAGATCTACAAACATCTGGACATTCATTTTTGAGTCATTTTTTTTGTTTTCTTTTTAAAAACCTTACATTTCGGGAGGACATAACTGACTGGTTACATACAAAAAGTTTCTGAACTGGAAATAAATTATGAGGAATTGTGCATTTTAATAAGAGACAACAAAACAAATTCTGGGAAATCCCTACCCTGAGTTAAAAAAAAAAAGCTCAAGATTATTAAAAGGAAAAATGCCCCCAAAAAAACCCCTCTTAAATATTTATTTGTTTATTTGATATTTTGCTTTACTGCAAGTGTGTATTATAAATCTTGTGCCTGGTCTGTAAAACTTCTTGTCAGCACATGATGGAAGTAATATCCCACACTGCTGGTCATTTTTCTCTTCTCCCCTCTTCATTAATTAAAATAAATAATATAAAAATCTAAACTTGAAATGTGTGCAGACTTTTGTCCTTATTCCATAGATTAAACATTCTTTTAAAAAAAAAGTTCTACATATTTTGTTATTTGTACAAGTAAGAAAAAAAAAAATATTTTAAATAAACTAGAACACGTTTAACGCGTTTTTTTCATGTGATTTCATGGCTCCTTGCCGCTAGGGGGCAGCAGTGTGTGTTTACACTCAGTGACGCGGCGCTGTAACAGCAACAAAGAGGACCTTACTAAAACAGTCTTATTAATCGATTTTATCACATCGATCAAGAGGTTTTAAAACATTTTACACCTAAAATCACATTTCAGTGCGTTATATAACGGTTTATAATGTTAAAGTGTCTTTTTAATTTTAACGTCTGGCTTTAATTCTTGAGTAAAAAGTTGAAATTTATTCAACGAAAGTCTGTGTATCGACTTGTTAGGTGTTATCTTGGAGAGTGTCGAAAACAGCGCCATCTGGTGGTTAGTAAAATAAATGAAGCTGTCAAAAGCCTGTGGAAGAAACTCGGTCAGATGAAGCAGAAATAGCACACTCTGTAGATCATTTCAATGTTATGTGCACAAATAAAAGTCTAACACGTGTGTGTGTGCGTGTGTGTGCGTGTGTGTGTGTGTGTGTGTGTGTGTGTGTGTGTGCCTCTAACTATGACTTTGCCTGTCTTTCGATATGCATCTGTCTGTCTGCGTGCTTGTGGGTCTGTCGGTCTGTCTACACACAAGCCTGTCTGTCTGGCTGAGTGTGTATCTGTCTGTCTCCACTTGTGCATGTGTGTCTCTCTGAGTGTGTATGCCTGTATGTGCACATCTGTCTGTCTGTGAACTCAAGGGTTCACATACTTTTTCCAAAAGCACTATGAGGTGTTTTTTTGGTTGTTCTCAATAAAGACATGAAAGATCAGAATTTATTTTGTGTTATTATTTTAGACACATTATATTTGTTAATACTCTTGACTTAGATGAAGATCAGATCACATTTCATGGCAAATTTATTCAGAAAACCATGAAATTCCAAAAGGTCCACATACTTTTTCTTGCCACTGTGTATATATATTAGTGTGATAACCCTTTGCCTTCAATAATGCCTCAGTAGCCTCAGGTACACTGCGTACAGTTTCTATTACACAGCGCGCGCTGTAGTGTTTGGGATTTTTAAAAGATTTTTGTCTCTGTACTCCACAGTTTGAAATTTGCACTCTAACAATTCACGTGTGGTTACAGGATACATTCTCAGATCTTAATAACGGATATTTTATACATTTAAGTCAAAACCATTTATAAATTACAGCACTTTTTTTATACATAAGCCCCCTCTTCGAGGCACCGTGAAGTCTGGGACGTAGGGCTTCGTGGTGTTTCTGATTACTCAGGTGTGGAAGTCAAGGAAACCTTTATAAGACTGAGAAATAAGAAAAAAAACCATCAGAGACCTCAGATTGACCAAAATCGACTGTTTGGAACATTATTAAGAAGAACGAGAGAACTGATGAGCTTTGTAGCTATAAAGGGAATAATCGGTGACCAATAGGCCGAGGAAGACCTTCTCACCATAATGATTAGTTGTGGCATTCCGGACCTCCAGGAAACGTGGGAAACATAAAAGGCTTATCCGAATCCCAGAGAGCCAGGTCTGTGTTTTTACTGGGTTTGCAGGATACCACCGGAGATGAAAATAAGATGATGCCAACGCGGTGATCATCACACGACTTATAGAAGCCATTTTTCCAGAACACGGCACATGGAGGTACGTCGAAGGGTGTCGGCTGTCTTGTCACGACACGTGGTGCATGAAGGGAACAGAAACCTGTATAAGTTGTCAGTACTGGATGTACATGTATATATTATTTACTGTACTTAATATTAAGTTTAATATACACAGTACACTGTGTGTGTAAAGGTTCTATAAGCAGGTCTTGTTAAGACGGAATATTAACAGAAAACGGATAAACGCTTTTGCCTTTGCATCACGGAGTCTTGCTGGTTGCTCAACATAAAGGAACTGGAAAGTTTTGCAGTCCTGCAATGATTGCCAATTACAGAAGTGAAGCTAAAAGTTCCACAAGCTACTTCTAATAACTTCTAAACATCTTCTGGGAACTGTTTTTGTACATTTTATTTGCAGCCGTGGATCTTCTGAATAATCCTCCTGAACCCCAACATCCAGTAACAGAGCTGTATAACTTGCTTTAGATAGCAGAACCTCGAATTGAAAAGGTGTGTTGGTGGATTTGAGTTCTTGTAGTAAACTATATGAACGTTGATGGTCCAGCTGACGTACAGTCCCCTCCGAAAGTATTGGAACACGAGACCGGGTCATTAGTGTGTGCGGAACACCGAAGACGTCTGGGTTTGAGATCAGAAGATGGAGATGAGACGAGAGTTCAGGATTTCAGTTTTTATTTCCTGGTGTTTACGTCTAGACGTGTTAAACAACATGAAACACACTACCTTCTGTATCAGAACACACCGTTTTTAGGTGAGCAAAAGTATAGGAACAGATCAGTCTTAAGGTAAGTAAATAAAGTAAATAACACTAAATAAATGGTTGCATTTCCCTTACCTGAAATAACTGCATCAATCCTGTAACTCACTGACACCAAGATGTTTTAAGAGTGTATCTGATGCGTGTCTGATCTAGGACCACATACGACACTGGCTAAGGTCTGATTTGAAATGATCCAGCAATTGGGAAAAGAATCAGATCTGAATCAGATAAAAATTGTTGATCGACACTGACGCTGTTTCTAATCATTGCATGAGGCGCGCAGTAGGTTCTCCTGGAGTTCCAGACATGTTTGGAGCTGTGTGTAATTGTTTCATGTGGCGTCGTGTGTTCTTTATATCGTGTGTGTTCTTTCCTTTTCTTTAATTCTGTGTTTGAACAGTTGATCGTGTAGCTTCCTGTTTGTAGGAGGACGGACACAGTAACGTAGCTCTGCTGATCACGCCTGCCTCGTGTTCTCTATATAAAGTCTCCGACTCTGAGACTCTTCTGCACTCGTCGTTCAGTGAACATTGTTGTTCCTCTTCTACGTCTGCGTCCATCATGAAGCTCCTCAGTGTGGTTCTCCTTCTGCTTCCACTCTCGATCTGTTTGGCTGAAGTCGTGAATGATTTTACTGAGAGCTGTCCAGGGTTCTTCGCTAATCCGAATCATGTCGTTTCTCCTCCTACGGGTTTTAGTGGGAATCGCTTTAGACAGATCTGTCAAACTCGAAATAATCAAGCTGAATTCGCGACACTTTATGACACGGAGAACAGGATCCCAGTTTACTCAGCATACAGGTTTACCAAACTAATGGGCTGTAAAAGAAATGATAAGAACAAATGGTATATTGAACCTCAGGTAAGTGCAACTTAGGTTACTGTATCTTATAACTATTTAATTTATAACTTCTGCAACTTATTTTATGATCAATAATAATAATAATAATAATAATAATATATTTTAATTAAATAATAAAATAATTTTAACACTCACTCATAATAATAATGAATAACTATTATTTTAATTAATTTTGAGTAATTGTAAAATAAATACAATAATATTTTGTTTATAAAAATATATATTATAATACAATCCACAATAATAAACATTATTATTATTATTATTATTATTATTTAAATATCTTTTTTACTGATCCAGTAATGCAGAAATCATCAAATACACATCCTAGACAAAATTAGTATTATGAAAAAATAGAGTACCCAAGACTTTTGCACTGTAATATATATATATATATATATATATATATATATATATATATATATATATATATATATATATATATGTATATGTGTGTGTGTGTGTGTGTGTGTGTGTGTGTGTGTGTGTGTGTTCCCCCTATGTAGCTGGAAGATGGAAACTTGTGGCCAAACATGTCTACTGAGTCTGCTGTGAGAAAACAAGGTGTAAGGATAGTTAATCAGGCTGTGAATGCCGATTACTCCGGGTCTCGCTTACATAAAGGACACCTGGCTCCAGTTCTCCATGCCAACTCACAGGAATGTGCTGATGCCACCTTCACTCTGACCAACGCTGCTCCACAGAATCCATCATTCAACAGCGGGAAGTGGAAGGTGACAGAAAGAGAAATGGCTTATGTACTGAATACAGATTGCACTGATGAAGGCCTGCGTGCATTTGTAGTAACTGGGGTTGTGCCGGGTAATAATATAATGAATAACAAAGTGCGAATTCCCAGTCACTTTTGGACGGCATTCTGCTGCCTTGATAACAATAATCAAACCAATTGCTCAGGTGCATATATTGGAGAAAATAGTAATGATTTTGCACCATATCGGAAGAGCGTGCTGGACGTGGAGACAGAGTTAACACAGCTGTATGGGGAACATTTCCGTAACATCATTCCTTTCAAATTCCAGTTTTTTGATGGAAAATGCTATACAGAAACTGAAAGGGCACGAAAGCGTAAAAAGTCCGGCTGTGAGACAAATAAACGTCAAAAATTGTAAAGAAATTTAAAGCAGTAACTGTGTTGAACTAGTGGAAAGTCCGAGTGTTGAATGGTTTCAGCGTCTGTCCTGTATGTTTCCCATTCAGTGGAACAACTTCTACACACATACACTTAAAAAAATGAAAACTAATCAGAAATCAGTCATGTGTTGATTGACATATTGTTGTACTTTTAATCAGTTTATTTCTGTCACTAAATTGGGATCAGATCATTTATCATGAATCACTGAATTGCAGTTGGATTTTCTGCAGAATTCTACATCAATAAAGAGCATCCGATTAAACCGTGTCTCCTCTTACTTACTGCCGTATAACATCTGGAGCATAGCTATGGGACATTAACACTTATTACTTAAATGTACACTAGAATATCACAGATATTTTCTGGAGAGAGAGAGAGAGAGAAAAAAGATCTACAAACATCTGGACATTCATTTTTGAGTGATTTTTTTTGTTTTGTTTTTAAAAACCTTAGATTTCGGGAGGACTTAACTGACTGGTTACATACAAAAAGTTTCTGAATTGGAAATAAATCATGAGGTATTGTGCATTTTAATAAGAGACAACAAAACAAATTCTGGGAAATCCCCACCCTGAGTTAAAAAAAAGCTCAAGATTATTAAAAGGAAAAATGCCCCCCAAAAAAACCCTCTTAAATATTTATTTGATAAATGTAATCTTCAGAGAGAATTATTTTCATTTATTTTATTTTAGACTTTAAGTAGATTGTTTTTTACTGTGATTAATAAAAACTAACACATTTTGCTTTACTGCAAGTGTGTGTTTTAAATCTTGTGCCTGGTCTGTAAAACTTCTTGTCAGCACATGATGGAAGTAATATCCCACACTGCCGGTCATTTTTCTCTTTTCCCATCTTCATTAATTAAAATAAATAATATAAAAATCTAAACTTGAAATGTGTGCAGACTTTTGTCCTTATTCCATAGATTAAACATTCTTTTTTTAAAAAAGTTCTACATATTTTGTTATTTGTACAAGTAAGGAAAAAAAAATATTTTAAATAAACTAGAACACGTTTTTTTCATGTGATTTCATGGCTCCTTGCCGCTAGGGGGCAGCAGTGTGTGTTTACACTCAGTGACGCGGCGCTATAACAGCAACAAAGAGGACCTTACTAAAACAGTCCTATTAATCGATTTGAACACATCGATCAAGAGGTTTTAAAACATTTTACACCTAAAATCACATTTCAGTGCGTTATATAACGGTTTATAATGTTAAAGTGTCTTTTTAATTTTAACGTCTGGCTTTAATTCTTGAGTAAAAAGTTGAAATTTATTCAACGAAAGTCTGTGTATCGACTTGTTATGTGTTATCTTGGAGAGTGTCGAAAACAGCGCCATCTGGTGGTTAGTAAAATAAATGAAGCTGTCAAAAGCCTGTGGAAGAAGCTCGGTCAGATGAAGCAGAAATAACACACTCTGTAGATCATTTCAATGTTATGTGCACAAATAAAAGTCTAACACGTGTGTGTGTGTGTGTGTGTGTGTGTGCCTCTAACTATGACTTTGCCTGTCTTTCTATATGCAGCTGTCTGTCTATGTGCTTGTGGGTCTGTCTGTCTGTCTACACACAAGCCTGTCTGTCTGGCTGAGTGTGTATCTGTCTGTCTCCACTTGTGCATGTGTGTCTCTCTGAGTGTGTATGCCTGTCTGTCTGAATGCGTCTGTTTATTTGTGCACATCTGTCTGTCTGTGTGGGTCTCTGAATTTTTACGCCTGTCTGCATGTGCGCTTCTGTCTGTGTGCACCTGTCTGTCTGTGTATGTGTCTGTGTGCATGAGTGTGTCTGTTTGTCTGTCTATAAGTGTGTGTCAGTGTGTGTGTGTGTGTGTGTGTGTGTGTGTGTGTGTGTGTGTGTGTGTTTTACCTCGCCTCTGTGATCACTAGCCTCCCCTAATATATATATATATATATATATATATATATATATAACGTTCAGGATTTGTTGATGAAGTAGTGTTCGTAAATCTAAAATATCTTTTTTACTGATCCAGTAATGCAGAAATCATCAAATACACATCTTAGACAAAATTAATATTATGAAAATGTGTGTGTGTGTGTGTGTGTGTGTGTGTGTGTTCCCTGATGTAGCTGGAAGTTGGAATGCAGGATCAAAACCAGAAAACTTGTCTAGTTAATCAGGCTGAGAACGGAGATTATAAAAAATCTGGCTATGATAGAGGACACCTGGCTCCAGTTTTCCTTGCCACCTCACAGAACTGTGCTGATGCCACCTTCACGCTGACCAACGCTGCTCCACAGGCGGCAATGTTCAACCGCAATACGTGGATGAGGACAGAAAAAAACATGAATGACACACTGACCAAAGATTGCCTTAATGTAGGCTGGCGTGCATTTGTAGTAACTGGGGTTGTGCCGGGTACTGATACGTTGAAAAATGAAGGTAGAGTGCGAATTCCCAGTCACTTCTGGATGGCATTCTGCTGCCTTGATAACAATAATAAACCCAAACACTCAGGTGCATATATTGGAGAAAATGATAATGATTGTCCAGTGTATCGGTGGAGCGTGCAGGATCTGGAGCCAGAGTTAACAGAGCTGTATAGGAAACAGTTCCATAACATCCCTGATTTCCACTTCACTTTCTTCGCTGGAGAATGCTATACAGAAACTGAAACAAATGAATTACAAATAATTGAAAACAAAAAGCGTAAAATGTCTCAGAACGAAAGAACCAAAGACTGTCAACCAAAGAAATGTCGAAAATTGTAAAGAAATTTAAAGCAGGAACGATGTTGAACTAGTGGAAAGTCCGAGTGTTGAATGGTTTCAGCGTCTGTCCTGTATGTTTCCCATTCAGTGGAGCAACTTCTACACACATACACTTAAAAAAATGAAAACTAATCAGAAATCAGTCATGTGTTGATTGACATATTGTTGTACTTTTAATCAGTTTATTTCTGTCACTAAATTGGGATCAGATCATTTATCATGAATCACTGAATTGCAGTTTGATTTTCTGCAGAATTCTACATCAATAAAGAGCATCCGATTAAACCGTGTCTCCTCTTACTTACTGCCGTATAACATCTGGAGCATAGCTATGGAACATTAACGCTTATTAAATGTATACTAGAATATCACAGATATTTTCTGGAGCAAAATAATAATAATAAAAAGATCTACAAACATCTGGACATTCATTTTTGAGTCATTTTTGACCTTAGATTTCGGGAGGACTTAACTGACTGGTTAAATACAAAAAGTTTCTGAACTGGAAATAAATCATGAGGTATTGTGCATTTTAATAAGAGACAACAAAACAAATTCTGGGAAATCCCCACCCTGAGTTAAAAAAAAGCTCAAGATTATTAAAAGGAAAAATGCCAAAAAAAAAAAACCCCTCTTAAATATTTATTTGATAAATGTAATCTTCAGAGAGAATTATTTTTATTTATTTTATTTTAGACTTTAAGTAGATTGTTTTTTACTGTGATTAATAAAAACTAACACATTTTGCTTTACTGCAAGTGTGTGTTTTAAATCTTGTGCCTGGTCTGTAAAACTTCTTGTCAGCACATGATGGAAGTAATATCCCACACTGCCGGTCATTTTTCTCTTCTCCCATCTTCATTAATTAAAATAAATAATATAAAAATCTAAACTTGAAATGTGTGCAGACTTTTGTCCTTATGCCACAGATTAAACCATTCTTTTATTTATTTATATATTTATCACATTATTTTGTTATTTGCACATGCATGAAATAAAACAAATCAACTATAACACATTTAACCCTTTCATGCATAAATCATGTTTAAGCGAATCCAGTTTCTTTTATTTAGGAATATATATATTTTTGTCAGTTTATAAATATCACTCATCTTAAACAGTAAATAGATCGTCCGTGTGCAATGTGTAACTGAAATTTTATTTTTTTTAAATATAAAATATAAAAATGTAAACATATTCTTCACAGGTACAACATTCACACAGTACATTAAATCATTCGCTTTTAAAAATCTAAGTTGTTTGGTGGAGTGGTACAAAAATATTTTATAAACATATGGAGATATGCTGCATTGATAAATAATCTAGAACGAGACAGAATGAGAATATTTACATATTATTATTTTTTTCTGAAATTCTATTTTTTTAATAGTTTAAAAAAAACCCCTTGCATTATAAAGTGTTACTGTTATTTCAAGTTCATGTGAGTTCATGGCTCCTTGCCGCTAGGCGGCAGCAGTGTGTATTTACACTCAGTGACGCGGCGCTGTAACAGCAACAAAGAGGACCTTACTAAAACAGTCCTATTAATCGATTTGAACACATCGATCAAGAGGTTTTAAAACATTTTACACCTAAAATCACATTTCAGTGCGTTATATAACGGTTTATAATGTTAAAGTGTCTTTTTAATTTTAGCGTCTGGCTTTAATTCTTGAGTAAAAAGTAGAAATTTATTCAACGAAAGTCTGTGTATCGACTTGTTATGTGTTATCTTGGAGAGTGTCGAAAACAGCGCCATCTGGTGGTTAGTAAAATAAATTAAGCTGTCAAAAGCCTGTGGAAGAAACTCGGTCAGATGAAGCAGAAATAACACACTCTGTAGATCATTTCAATGTTATGTGCACAAATAAAAGTCTAACACGTGTGTGTGTGTGTGTGTGTGTGTGTGTGCCTCTAACTATGTCTTTGCCTGTCTTTCTATATGCATCTGTCTGCGTGCTTGTGGGTCTGTTGGTCTGTCTACACACAAGTCTGTCTGTCTGGCTGAGTGTGTATCTGTCTGTCTCCACTTGTGCATGTGTGTCTCTCTGAGTGTGTATGCCTGTCTGTCTGAATGCGTCTGTTTATTTGTGCACATCTGTCTGTCTGTGTGGGTCTCTGAATTTTTACACCTGTCTGCATGTGCACTTCTGTCTGTGTGCACCTGTCTGTCTGTGTATGTGTCTGTGTGCATGAGTGTGTCTGTTTGTCTGTCTATAAGTGTGTGTCACTGTGTGTGTGTGTGTGTGATTTACCTCTTATATATATATATATATATATATATATATATATATATATATATATATATATATATATATATATATATATAACATTCAGGATTTGTTGATGAAGTAGTGTTCGTAATTTTTAAAATATATTTTTAATGCAGAAATCATCAAATACACATCTTAGAAAGCAACAGAATCACGTCTTACAGATTACAGATCAGCTGGACATGTGATATCGGTTTGCCAGTTGATGTGAGGAAGCCCCCAGTGCTTCCAAATTCGACCAAAATCGCATACAACATAAAAAAAAGCATAAACAGTCTGATTTTGTGCGTGAAGACAAGCTTGTGTCAGTGCAGTGAGCTCAGCAGCTTGTGTAGAAATGTCTCATGGTAACCCACACCATCATCTGAAAACTGCCTGGGTGTTTTTTTGTGCTTAGCCTACAAGTTAGCAATTTAGCAACTCTGTGTGGGTTGTGGTTGTGTCTTATGCAGCAACAAATGTGTCCCACAGCCAGATGTAGTGCCTTGCCAGCTTTATGTAAATCAACTATTCTTGATCGTAGATCCTCTGAAAGCTCTTTTTGGGCAGGCATGGCTCAAATAAGCGTGTGCTTCTTGTGCAGAGCAAACTCCAAACGTTTGAGGGGTTTTTATGAGTCAAAGTAGCTGTAGTCCACACCTCCAAACTCACTTTAACCAGACTGCAGGTGTGCTGAAACCTGACTCCAATTAGCTTTTTTCAAGTCATTAACTCAAGGGTTCACATACTTTTTCCAAAAGCACTATGAGGTTTTTTTTTGGTTGTTCTCAATAAAGACATGAAAGATCAGAATTTATTTTGTGTTATTATTTTAGACACATTATATTTGTTAATACTCTTGACTTAGATGAAGATCAGATCACATTTCATGACAAATTTATTCAGAAAACCATGAAATTCCAAAAGGTCCACATACTTTTTCTTGCCACTGTGTATATATATTAGTATGATAACCCTTTGCCTTCAATAATGCCTCAGGAGCCTCAGGTACACTGCGTACAGTTTCTATTACACAGTGCGCGCTGTAGTGTTTGGGATTTTTAAAAGATTTTTGTCTCTGTACTCCACAGTTTGAAATTTGCACTCTAACAATTCACGTGTGGTTACAGGATACATTCTCAGATTTTAATAACGGATATTTTATACATTTAAGTCAAAACCATTTATAAATGACAGCACTTTTTTTATACATAAGCCCCCTCTTCGAGGCACCATGAAGTCTGGGACGTAGGGCTTCGCGGTGTTTCTGATTACTCAGGTGTGGAAGTCAAGGAAACCTTTATAAGACTGAGAAATAAGAAAAAACCACCAGAGACCTCAGATTGACCAAAATCGACTGTTTGGAACATTATTAAGAAGAACGAGAGAACTGATGAGCTTTGTAACCATTAAAGGACCAGTAGGGTGAGGAAGACCTCTACAGCTGACCACAGAAGAATTCTCACCATAATGAAGAAGAAGATTCCAGAGCAGCGATCTCAAGCTTCTATCAGGAGAACATCCAGGGTTTACACCACCCGGAGGAGCATGCAACTCCCTAAACATTGGGTTTATTACACGGCATGCTCCAACGCATTATAATGAGTTACTAGTGACTTCTACAGGTGGACCATGACCAGATCATCATTTTTAAGTTTTGCAGTTTTGCAATAATGCCAATTGCAGAAGTGAAGCTAGAAGTTCCCCAGACAACTTTAAACAGTGTTAAACACCATAAAACACAGACCCTTCTGTATCAGACCACCCCCATTTTAGGCGAGCTAAAGTATAGGAACAGATCAGTCTTAAGGTAAGTAAGTCCTGCTCTCCTGTCCCGCCAAGGAAGCTGTTCCGCTGTCCTGTCCCGCCGAGGAAGCTGTCCCGCTGTCCTGTCCCGCCGAGGAAGCTGTCCCGCTCTCCTGTCCCGCCGAGGAAGCTGTCCTGCTGTCCTGTCCCGCCGAGGAAGCTGTCCCGCTCTCCTGTCCCGCCGAGGAGGCTGCTCTGCTGTCCTGTCCTGCCGAGGCGGCTGTCCCGTTGTCCAGCCCCACGTTGGACATCGCCCAGCGTTCCAGCCCCACGGTGGACGTCGCCCAGCGTTCCAGTCCCGCGGTGGATGTCGCCCAGCGTTCCAGCCCCACGGTGGACGTCGCCCAGCGTTCCAGCCCCACGGTGGACGTCGCCCAGCGTTCCAGTCCCGCGGTGGACGTCGCCCAGCGTTCCAGTCCCGCGGTGGACATAGCCCAGCGTTCCAGTCCCGCGGTGGATGTCGCCCAGCGTTCCAGCCCTGCGGTGGACGTCGCCCAGTGCCCCTGCCCTGCTGGGGGTGGTGCTCCGCCTGTCTGCGGCCCGGCAGAGGCCGCCCTATTTCCTGATGCGTTAAAAGACAGATTACACAGGGGTCCAGGACCGTTGTCGGAGGGGGGTGCTGTCATGATCTCGCCGGCAGATGGCGCTGTGGCATCGACGTGCATGTGTTGTCCCCCTATCTATATAGAGTAGAAATAAGTCACAAGCATGACTGTCGGTGTTACTTCCACGAGAGCTTTACTAGAATGGAAAATTACCGCTTTTCCTCCAGGTATTTGGGCGGAGACTAAAGCAATCGATCCCAGAGCGCAGGATTCATACCATCCTAATAGATGATTGATCGGCGTTATACTCACTTGAATCATCAATGTATTAACACATAAAAATGGAACAAAAAATAAACACTTTTTTTTTAAACATTGGACTATTTAACTTAACACATCTCAACTTGTCACACATGGACGGCTGCAGAGCACGCACGTGCACGAGATCATGGAATGAGAACTATTTCCACTGGACAAGTGCCATTGTTTTGGTTCTGTTCTCTTCCTGTTCAGGCATTGGTTGATGTTCGAGGGTGTGTCATTATTGGTCCTAGCTGTCTATGTTCAAGCGTAATTATGTTTGTTATTTAAAGCTCTCGTGTTGCTGTGCACTTTGCGCAGTATTAACTGAATAAGTGAATGTATAGGTGAAGACGTTTAAGTATGCTTAGCGGTCGTGTTTTCGTGTCCTGTTTCTGTTCCATGTCTCGCATCCAGTTTCATGTTTAACGTCGATTATCTCTTCCAGTCTAGACCGCGTTTCTTGTTTATTGACTTCAATTTGCGAATAAAGACTTTGATCTGCGATTGCTTCTGCTTCTAGTCTCATTCCCTAACAGAGACAGAATGAGGATATTTACATATTATTGTTTTTTCTGAAATTCTAAAAATGTTGTTTTCTTTAAATAGTTTTTAAAAAAAACACATATGCATTAAAGTGTGTGTGTGTGTATTACCTCGCCTTTGTGATCACTAGCCTCCCCAAATATATATATATATATATATATATATATATATGTATTTTTAAAAAGGCATCTCCATCCCATACTGCAGTGTGACATGATGTCTGTTCACTTCTGCATTTTCATAAAGACCCACGATAAACAACACAACAAAACCAATGAAAAAGTTTAAACAAATGAAGTCATCTCATATTTTGAAATAGTCTCCAGATTGTCACGATTCAAAGGTAGAGATGGAAGCAATCGCAGATTTCAAACATTTAATAAACAAACAGACAAAAAACAAAGACACAATAACACGAGGCAAAATACTGCGGCGAAACTAAACATCGCCACGTGGACAAAAGCACGGATAGACAATACGTAAGACGAGGAAGCAGTGCAAACAGTGGCTATATATATGACTGCTAATTACCAGGAACGTGAATCAGGTGCAGGTGGTCATGAGACACTGAAGCAGTGGCTGTTGGGAACTGTAGTTCAGAGTTCTCTTACAGATTTCATGACACAGATACTCTGTTCCATCCGTCATAAAAGGTCACAGAGCATTTCATTTTATGTACAGTATCTAACGATGTATATAACAAAGTCTAATAATTATGTTCATTACGAAATGATAATAATAATGCCAGAAATGAGTTAGTAATGAATCTATTACAGAATAGGATCACTTCTTCACTGACACACAAACACTTTTCTCTAACATTCAGGATTTGTTGATGAAGTAGTGTTCGTAAATCTAAAATATCTTTTTTACTGATCCAGTAATGCAGAAATCATCAAATACACATCTTAGAAAGCAACAGAATTGCGTCTTACAGATTACAGATCAGCTGGACATGTGATATCGGTTTGCCAGTTGATGTGAGGAAGCCCCCAGTGCTTCCAAATTCGAGCAAAATCGCGTACACCATTAAAAAAGCATGAACAGTCTGATTTTGTGCGTGAAGACAAGCTTGTGTCAGTGCAGTGAGCTCAGCAGCTTGTGTAGAAATGTCTCATGGTAACCCACACCATCATCTGAAAACTGCCTGGGTGTTTTTTTGTGCTTAGCCTACAAGTTAGCAATTTAGCAACTCTGTGTGGGTTGTGGTTGTGTCTTATGCAGCAACAAATGTTGCAAATGGAGCAAACTCCAAACGTTTGAGGGGTTTTTATCAGTCAAAGTAGCTGTAGTCCACACCTCCAAACTCACTTTAACCAGACTGCAGGTGTGCTGAAACCTGACTCCAGTTAGCTTTTTTCAAGTCATTAACTCAAGGGTTCACATACTTTTTCCAAAAGCACTATGAGGTGTTTTTTTGGTTGTTCTCAATAAAGACATGAAAGATCAGAATTTATTTTGTGTTATTATTTTAGACACATTATATTTGTTAATACTCTTGACTTAGATGAAGATCAGATCACATTTCATGACAAATTTATTCAGAAAACCATGAAATTCCAAAAGGTCCGCATACTTTTTCTTGCCACTGTGTATATATATTAGTGTGATAACCCTTTGCCTTCAATAATGCCTCAGTAGCCTCAGGTACACTGCGTACAGTTTCTATTACACAGCGCGCGCTGTAGTGTTTGGGATTTTTAAAAGATTTTTGTCTCTGTACTCCACAGTTTGAAATTTGCACTCTAACAATTCACGTGTGGTTACAGGATACATTCTCAGATTTTAATAACGGATATTTTATACATTTAAGTCAAAACCATTTATAAATTACAGCACTTTTTTTAAACATAAGACCCCTCTTCGAGGCACCATGAAGTCTGGGACGTAGGGCTTCGCGGTGTTTCTGATTACTCAGGTGTGGAAGTCAAGGAAACCTTTATAAGACTGAGAAATAAGAAAAAAACCACCAGAGACCTCAGATTGACCAAAATCGACTGTTTGGAACATTATTAAGAAGAACGAGAGAACTGATGAGCTTTGTAACCATTAAAGGACCAGTAGGGTGAGGAAGACCTCCACAGCTGACCACAGAAGAATTCTCACCATAATGAAGAAAAATATTCCAGAGCAGCGATCTCAAGCTTCTATCAGGAGAACATCCAGGGTTTACACCACCCGGAGGAGCATGCAACTCCCTAAACATTGGGTTTATTACACGGCATGCTCCAACGCATTATAATGAGTTACTAGTGACTTCTACAGGTGGATCATGACCAGATCATCATTTTTAAGTTTTGCAGTTTTGCAATAATGCCAATTGCAGAAGTGAAGCTAGAAGTTCCCCAGACAACTTTAAACAGTGTTAAACACCATAAAACACAGACCCTTCTGTATCAGACCACCCCCATTTTAGGCGAGCTAAAGTATAGGAACAGATCAGTCTTAAGGTAAGTAAGTCCTGCTCTCCTGTCCCGCCAAGGAAGCTGTCCCGCTGTCCTGTCCCGCCGAGGAAGCTGTCCCGCTCTCCTGTCCCGCCGAGGAAGCTGTCCTGCTGTCCTGTCCCGCAGAGGAGGCTGCTCTGCTGTCCTGTCCTGCCGAGGCGGCTGTCCCGTTGTCCAGCCCCACGTTGGACATCGCCCAGCGTTCCAGCCCCACGGTGGACGTCGCCCAGCGTTCCAGTCCCGCAGTGGACTTCGCCCAGCGTTCCAGCCCCACGCTGGACATCGCCCAGCGTTCCAGCCCCACGGTGGACGTCGCCCAGCGTTCCAGTCCCGCGGTGGACTTCGCCCAGCGTTCCAGCCCCACGGTGGACGTCGCCCAGCGTTCCAGTCCCGCGGTGGACGTCGCCCAGCGTTCCAGCCCCGCGGTGGACGTCGCCCAGCGTTCCAGTCCCGCGGTGGACGTCGCCCAGTGTTCCAGCCCCACGGTGGACGTCGCCCAGCGTTCCAGCCCCACAGTGGACGTCGCCCAGCGTTCCAGTCCCACGGTGGACGTCGCCCAGCGTTCCAGTCCCGCGGTGGACGTCGCCCAGCGTTCCAGTCCCGCGGTGGACGTCGCCCAGCGTTCCAGTCCCGCGGTGGACGTCGCCCAGCGTTCCAGTCCCGCGGTGGACATAGCCCAGCGTTCCAGTCCCGCGGTGGACGTCGCCCAGCGTTCCAGTCCCGCGGTGGACGTCGCCCAGCGTTCCAGCCCTGCGGTGGACGTCGCCCAGTGCCCCTGCCCTGCTGGGGGTGGTGCTCCGCCTGTCTGCGGCCCGGCAGAGGCCGCCCTATTTCCTGATGCGTTAAAAGACAGATTACACAGGGGTCCAGGACCGTTGTCGGAGGGGGGTGCTGTCATGATCTCGCCGGCAGATGGCGCTGTGGCATCGACGTGCATGTGTTGTCCCCCTATCTATATAGAGTAGAAGTAAGTCACAAGCATGACTGTCGGTGTTACTTCCACGAGAGCTTTACTAGAATGGAAAATTACCGCTTTTCCTCCAGGTATTTGGGCGGAGACTAAAGCAATCGATCCCAGAGCGCAGGATTCATACCATCCTAATAGATGAATGATCGGCGTTATACTCACTTGAATCATCAATGTATTAACACATAAAAATGGAACAAAAAATAAACACTTTTTTTTTTAAACATTGGACTATTTAACTTAACACATCTCAACTTGTCACACATGGACGGCTGCAGAGCACGCACGTGCACGAGATCATGGAATGAGAACTATTTCCACTGGACAAGTGCCATTGTTTTGGTTCTGTTCTCTTCCTGTTCAGGCATTGGTTGATGTTCGAGGGTGTGTCATTATTGGTCCTAGCTGTCTATGTTCAAGCGTAATTATGTTTGTTATTTAAAGCTCTCGTGTTGCTGTGCACTTTGCGCAGTATTAACTGAATAAGTGAATGTATAGGTGAAGACGTTTAAGTATGCTTAGCGGTCGTGTTTTCGTGTCCTGTTTCTGTTCCATGTCTCGCATCCAGTTTCATGTTTAACGTCGATTATCTCTTCCAGTCTAGACCGAGTTTCTTGTTTATTGACTTCAATTTGCGAATAAAGACTTTGATCTGCGATTGCTTCTGCTTCTAGTCTCATTCCCTAACAGAGACAGAATGAGGATATTTACATATTATTGTTTTTTCTGAAATTCTAAAAATGTTGTTTTCTTTAAATAGTTTTTAAAAAAACACATATGCATTAAAGTGTGTGTGTGTGTATTACCTCGCCTTTGTGATCACTAGCCTCCCCAAATATATATATATATATATATATATATATATATATATATATATATGTATTTTTAAAAAGGCATCTCCATCCCATACTGCAGTGTGACATGATGTCTGTTCACTTCTGCATTTTCATAAAGACCCACGATAAACAACACAACAAAACCAATGAAAAAGTTTAAACAAATGAAGTCATCTCATATTTTGAAATAGTCTCCAGATTGTCACGATTCAAAGGTAGAGACGGAAGCAATCGCAGATTTCAAACATTTAATAAACAAACAGACAAAAAACAAAGACACAATAACACGAGGCAAAATACTGCGGCGAAACTAAACATCGCCACGTGGACAAAAGCACGGATAGACAATACGTAAGACGAGGAAGCAGTGCAAACAGTGGCTATATATATGACTGCTAATTACCAGGAACGTGAATCAGGTGCAGGTGGTCATGAGACACTGAAGCAGTGGCTGTTGGGAACTGTAGTTCAGAGTTCTCTTACTGATTTCATGACACAGATACTCTGTTCCATCTGTCATAAAAGGTCACAGAGCATTTCATTTTATGTACAGTATCTAACGATGTATATAACAAAGTCTAATAATTATGTTCATTACGAAATGATAATAATAATGCCAGAAATGAGTTAGTAATGAATCTATTACAGAATAGGATCACTTCTTCACTGACACACAAACACTTTTCTCTAACATTCAGGATTTGTTGATGAAGTAGTGTTCGTAAATCTAAAATATCTTTTTTACTGATCCAGTAATGCAGAAATCATCAAATACACATCTTAGAAAGCAACAGAATTGCGTCTTACAGATTACAGATCAGCTGGACATGTGATATCGGTTTGCCAGTTGATGTGAGGAAGCCCCCAGTGCTTCCAAATTCGAGCAAAATCGCGTACACCATTAAAAAAGCATGAACAGTCTGATTTTGTGCGTGAAGACAAGCTTGTGTCAGTGCAGTGAGCTCAGCAGCTTGTGTAGAAATGTCTCATGGTAACCCACACCATCATCTGAAAACTGCCTGGGTGTTTTTTTGTGCTTAGCCTACAAGTTAGCAATTTAGCAACTCTGTGTGGGTTGTGGTTGTGTCTTATGCAGCAACAAATGTTGCAAATGGAGCAAACTCCAAACGTTTGAGGGGTTTTTATCAGTCAAAGTAGCTGTAGTCCACACCTCCAAACTCACTTTAACCAGACTGCAGGTGTGCTGAAACCTGACTCCAGTTAGCTTTTTTCAAGTCATTAACTCAAGGGTTCACATACTTTTTCCAAAAGCACTATGAGGTGTTTTTTTGGTTGTTCTCAATAAAGACATGAAAGATCAGAATTTATTTTGTGTTATTATTTTAGACACATTATATTTGTTAATACTCTTGACTTAGATGAAGATCAGATCACATTTCATGACAAATTTATTCAGAAAACCATGAAATTCCAAAAGGTCCGCATACTTTTTCTTGCCACTGTGTATATATATTAGTGTGATAACCCTTTGCCTTCAATAATGCCTCAGTAGCCTCAGGTACACTGCGTACAGTTTCTATTACACAGCGCGCGCTGTAGTGTTTGGGATTTTTAAAAGATTTTTGTCTCTGTACTCCACAGTTTGAAATTTGCACTCTAACAATTCACGTGTGGTTACAGGATACATTCTCAGATTTTAATAACGGATATTTTATACATTTAAGTCAAAACCATTTATAAATTACAGCACTTTTTTTAAATATAAGACCCCTCTTCGAGGCACCGTGAAGTCTGGGACGTAGGGCTTCGCGGTGTTTCTGATTACTCAGGTGTGGAAGTCAAGGAAACCTTTATAAGACTGAGAAATAAGAAAAAAACCACCAGAGACCTCAGATTGACCAAAATCGACTGTTTGGAACATTATTAAGAAGAACGAGAGAACTGATGAGCTTTGTAACCATTAAAGGACCAGTAGGGTGAGGAAGACCTCCACAGCTGACCACAGAAGAATTCTCACCATAATGAAGAAAAATATTCCAGAGCAGCGATCTCAAGCTTCTATCAGGAGAACATCCAGGGTTTACATCACCCGGAGGAGCATGCAACTCCCTAAACATTGGGTTTATTACACGGCATGCTCCAACGCATTATAATGAGTTACTAGTGACTTCTACAGGTGGATCATGACCAGATCATCATTTTTAAGTTTTGCAGTTTTGCAATAATGCCAATTGCAGAAGTGAAGCTAGAAGTTCCCCAGACAACTTTAAACAGTGTTAAACACCATAAAACACAGACCCTTCTGTATCAGACCACCCCCAATTTTAGGCGAGCTAAAGTATAGGAACAGATCAGTCTTAAGGTAAGTAAGTCCTGCTCTCCTGTCCCGCCAAGGAAGCTGTCCCGCTGTCCTGTCCCGCCGAGGAAGCTGTCCCGCTCTCCTGTCCCGCCGAGGAAGCTGTCCTGCTGTCCTGTCCCGCAGAGGAGGCTGCTCTGCTGTCCTGTCCTGCCGAGGCGGCTGTCCCGTTGTCCAGCCCCACGTTGGACATCGCCCAGCGTTCCAGCCCCACGGTGGACGTCGCCCAGCGTTCCAGTCCCACGGTGGACGTCGCCCAGCGTTCCAGTCCCGCGGTGGACGTCGCCCAGCGTTCCAGTCCCGCGGTGGACGTCGCCCAGCGTTCCAGTCCCGCGGTGGACATAGCCCAGCGTTCCAGTCCCGCGGTGGACATAGCCCAGCGTTCCAGTCCCGCGGTGGACGTCGCCCAGCGTTCCAGTCCCGCGGTGGACGTCGCCCAGCGTTCCAGCCCTGCGGTGGACGTCGCCAGTGCCCCTGCCCTGCTGGGGGTGGTGCTCCGCCTGTCTGCGGCCCGGCAGAGGCCGCCCTATTTCCTGATGCGTTAAAAGACAGATTACACAGGGGTCCAGGACCGTTGTCGGAGGGGGGTGCTGTCATGATCTCGCCGGCAGATGGCGCTGTGGCATCGACGTGCATGTGTTGTCCCCCTATCTATATAGAGTAGAAATAAGTCACAAGCATGACTGTCGGTGTTACTTCCACGAGAGCTTTACTAGAATGGAAAATTACCGCTTTTCCTCCAGGTATTTGGGCGGAGACTAAAGCAATCGATCCCGGAGCGCAGGATTCATACCATCCTAATAGATGAATGATCGGCGTTATACTCACTTGAATCATCAATGTATTAACACATAAAAATGGAACAAAAAATAAACACTTTTTTTTTTAAACATTGGACTATTTAACTTAACACATCTCAACTTGTCACACATGGACGGCTGCAGAGCACGCACGTGCACGAGATCATGGAATGAGAACTATTTCCACTGGACAAGTGCCATTGTTTTGGTTCTGTTCTCTTCCTGTTCAGGCATTGGTTGATGTTCGAGGGTGTGTCATTATTGGTCCTAGCTGTCTATGTTCAAGCGTAATTATGTTTGTTATTTAAAGCTCTCGTGTTGCTGTGCACTTTGCGCAGTATTAACTGAATAAGTGAATGTATAGGTGAAGACGTTTAAGTATGCTTAGCGGTCGTGTTTTCGTGTCCTGTTTCTGTTCCATGCCTCGCATCCGGTTTCATGTTTAACGTCGATTATCTCTTCCAGTCTAGACCGCGTTTCTTGTTTATTGACTTCATTTTGCGAATAAAGACTTTGATCTGCGATTGCTTCTGCTTCTAGTCTCATTCCCTAACAGAGACAGAATGAGGATATTTACATATTATTGTTTTTTCTGAAATTCTAAAAATGTTGTTTTCTTTAAATAGTTTTTTTAAAAAAACACATATGCATTAAAGTGTGTGTGTGTGTATTACCTCGCCTTTGTGATCACTAGCCTCCCCAAATATATATATATATAAATCGCGTACACCATTAAAAAAGCATGAACAGTCTGATTTTGTGCGTGAAGACAAGCTTGTGTCAGTGCAGTGAGCTCAGCAGCTTGTGTAGAAATGTCTCATGGTAACCCACACCATCATCTGAAAACTGCCTGGGTGTTTTTTTGTGCTTAGCCTACAAGTTAGCAATTTAGCAACTCTGTGTGGGTTGTGGTTGTGTCTTATGCAGCAACAAATGTGTCCCACACAAAAAGAGTCTGTATCGGTCTGTGTATGAGGGGTCTGTAGGACATTATGCACATGTTATGTCACACACACACTGTATGTATGAAATTGTGTGGAATGCATATTAATTGTCCATGCATCATATTAAAAGGAATTTCAGCATAACCAGAAGGTGTTTCACCAGAACCTTTACATTATAACGTTATTAGTCAGTAAGTGACCGTGTAAAAAGTGCATGATTTATACACAAATGTAAGATTCTACCCAGATTATAGTCACACACCTTTCAGGATATCTGACATACTGTAGTAGAAGAGTTAGAATAATAATAATAATAATAATAATAATAATAATATTAAACTTTATTTTATAAAGCGCCTTTAAAAGCAGCTTCTCAAAGCGCTGTACATAAAATCACAATCCACAGAAAAATAAAACATATAAAAGTTAATTAGAATAACAACAACATTAATAATAAAAGTAACTAAAGAACAATCATAAAAAGGCATCAGCAGTCGAATGCAAGTTTAAAAAAGTCTTGAGAAGAGCTTTAAAAATGCCAAGAGTCTGGGCTTCCCTGAGTTCAGGAGGAAGAGAGTTCCAAAGTGAGGGAGCATAGACAGAAAAAGCCCTGTCACCCATAGATTTTAGGTGTGTTTGGAACAGTTAACAGATTACACTGTGCGATTTGGGGTGTAAGGAATTAATAAGCCAGATAAGTATTGCGGAGCCAATCCATGTAATGCCTTGTATGTCAACATCATGATCTTAAAATGGACACGGAACCTGACCGGGAGCCAGTGCAAGGAATCCAGAACAGGAGTAATATGTTCACATGTCCTGGTTCCCGTCAGGATCCGGGCGGCAGAGTTCTGAACATATTGCAGTTTGTTAATTGTGGCTTTAGAAACTCCGGCTAAAACGTCGTTACAGTAATCCAGCCGAGTGACAACAAATGAATTAATCAACTTTTCAGCGACAGAGAAGTTTAGCATTGGTGCAGTCTGGCTATATTTCTGAGGTGAAAGAAGGATGTTGTAACAGTGCTCCGAACAAAAGAATCAAATGTAAGACTGGTATCGAAAATTACTCCAAGGTTCCTCATCTTACTTTGGGTCTCTAGAACAGAGCCACCAACAAACAGAGACAGTGGAGACGCTTTGTGAATTTGGTGACGGGAGCCTATTAGCATAACTTCGGTTTTCCCGCTGTTCAGGCACAGAAAGTTATTATTCATCCATGTTTTTATCTCAGAAATACATTCAGAAAGAAAACAAACATCAAGGTCTTCACCAGATTTTGAGTGAATGGAGATTTGGGTATCGTCAGCATAGAAGTGATAACGGAGGCCGAGCGTTCGCAGCGGATGCCCAAGTGGAGATAGATAAATATTGAAGAGTAGAGGGCCTAGAACTGAACCCTGAGGAACACCAGTGAGCACAGAGCTAGTGTCAGACCTGTAACCACCCACAGAAATAAACTGGGAACGGCCAGTAAAATAGGATTTAAACCAGTTTAAAACTGTCCCGGACACACCAAAAACACTTTCAAGGCGGGTAAGTAAAAGACCATGATCCACAGTATCGAAAGCAGCTCCAAGATCAAGAAGCATAAGAATGGAAGTAGCTCCAGAATCAGAGGCCATCAACAAGTCATGGGTAACTTTGACCAACGCCGTTTCAGTGCTGTGAAATTTACGAACACCTGACTGAAGGGGTTCAAAGAGGTTATTAATTGTAAGATGATTACATAATCGAGAGGCAACAACACGCTCAAGCATTTTTGCCAAAAACAGAAGATTTGAGATGGGACGAAAATTGTTAAAATCATCCACGGAAACATTTTCTCTCTTTGGTACAGGTGTAACAGCAGCAGTCTTTAGTACTGCTGGAACGACCCCAGTCTCCAGTGATTCATTTATAATGCCGAGGATAGCAGGGCACCAAACATCGACGCACGATTTAAATAGGTTTGTGGGAATTGGATCCAGCAGGCAAGGTGGTAGATTTCATGCTGGATACCTTCCTTGTGAGAGTCTCGGAATCAAGCGGTGAGAAATGAGTGAAAGAAACACCAGTGAACCCAGATGGACGAAGGAGTGAAGTGGCACCGTCAGGGTTAACAGAAATTTCTTTATCTACGCGATTTGGGACACACCCACGGCTTCAAGCAGTCGTCTATTAGCACGTACAGCAGGACAAATAATTAACTGCACTTAAAGCATTCGTAAAAAAATTAATAAAAACACCCAAAACTGTATACGGTCCCATAACGAAGACCAACTGTATGTTGACACGTGAAATTCTGGAGGGACGTCGGACGGCATGGCGCGGTGACGTAATGACGCTGGCTGTTAATCTAATTATGTTCTCCATCCGTCCATCTTCTATACCGCTTATCCTTTTCAGGGTCACGGGGGAACCTGGAGCCTATCCCAGGGAGCATGGGGCACAAGGCGGGGTACACCCTGGACAGAGTGCCAATCCATCACAGGGCACAATCACATACACACTCACACACCCATTCATACACTACGGACACTTTAGACACGCCAATCAGCCTACCATGCATGTCTTTGGACTGGGGGAGGAAACCGGAGTCTAATTATGTTCTAGAACATGTAAACCAGGTACATGACAGGAATATTCTAAAAGCGACTCATGTAAACACCTTAATCACATTATTATCTTACTCAGAGTAAGGTGAATAGTTAGATTACTGCTGTCCATGTAAACGTAGTCACTGACATTACAGCCCAAAAGAAAGTGTGTGTGTGTGTGTGTGTGTGTGTGTGTGTGTGTGTGTGTGATACGATAATACACCTGCCCTCTGAAACCCCCCACATGAACACACTGATTACTTTGGCGTACTTGATTTCCAAGTTCACCTTCATGGATTGCTGAAATACAAAAAGTGAACCACCAATTTCCCATCTTTCCACCGAACATAGTCACTGCTGTTGCTGTCATTGTCCTTCGCTGTTGTTTTTCCAACACGGAACAATGACAACACCATTAAAGGCCTGTCCTGATTCTGCAGTCAGACGCATTCCTGGATCAATAAGGGAGGTGCACATCTGTCTCTGCAACATCAGGAAGTGCCAGTAACGTAGCTCTGCTGATCACGCCTGCCTCGTGTTCTCTATATAAAGTCTCCGACTCTGAGACTCTTCTGCACTCGTCGTTCAGTGAACATTGTTGTTCCTCTTCTACGTCTGCGTCCATCATGAAGCTCCTCAGTGTGGTTCTCCTTCTGCTTCCACTCTCGATCTGTTTGGCTGAAGTTGTGAATGATTTTACTCAGAGCTGTCCAGGGTTCTTCGCTAATCCGAATCATGTCGTTTCTCCTCCTATGGGTTTTACTGGGAATCGCTTTAGACGGATCTGTCAAACTCGAAATAATCAAGCTGAATTCGCGACACTTTATGACACGACGTTCAGGACCCCAGTTTACTCAGCATACAGGTTTACCGGACGAGTGAACTGTAGTAGAAGGACGGGAGCCTGGTTTATTGAACCTCAGGTAAGCGCAACTTACTGTAACTTATAGCTCATAACTATTTATCTTAGCATTTTTGTAACATTATGTAAGACAACATTAGTATTATGAAAAAATAAAGTATCTAAGACTTTTATACTGTAATATATGTGTGTGTGTGTGTGTGTGTGTGTGTGTGTGTGTGTGTGTGTGTGTGTTCCCCTTATGTAGCTGGAAAATGGAAACTTGGGGCCAAACATGGATACTGAGTCTGCTGTGGGAAATATAGTTAATCAGGCTGTGAATGCCGATTACTACAATTCTCACTTCCATAAAGGACACCTGGCTCCAGTTTCCCATGCCAACTCACAGAGCTGTTCTGATGCCACCTTCACTCTGACCAACGCTGCTCCACAGAATCCATCATTCAACAGCGGGCAGTGGAGGGTGACAGAAAGTCACATGGCTGATTCTCTGGAAAATAATTGCATTAATGTAGGCCTGAGTGCATTTGTAGTAACTGGGGTTGTGCCGGGTAATAATATAATGAAGAACAGAGTGCAAATTCCCAGTCACTTCTGGACGGCATTCTGCTGCCTTGATAACAATAATCAACACATTCGCTCAGGTGCATATATTGGACAAAATATAAATAATGTTGTAGACGGCCCACTGACCAGGCAGGATCTTGAGAATCGATTAAACAATCTGTATGGGAGAACTGTCACTTTGTTTGGTGGTCGATGTT
Source organism: Ictalurus furcatus (assembly GCF_023375685.1). NCBI lineage: Eukaryota > Metazoa > Chordata > Actinopteri > Siluriformes > Ictaluridae > Ictalurus > Ictalurus furcatus. The sequence continues at coordinate 807,669 of NC_071280.1, forward strand.
AGATGCAGAATATCGAGAAAAGCGTGAACTATCTGTGTTAACACGGCTGTATCGGGGACATTTCTGTAGCATCATACCTCCTTTTAATTTCACTTTGTTTCCTCGACGACGCGACAGTTTCAAACAGAAAATTAAAACAATAGAAAAGCAAACAGCTGGAAAGGGGAAACACGCCGCACAAAAGCGTGAAAAGCAGTAACTATCTTGAACTAGTGGAAAGTCCGAGTGTTGAATGGTTTCAGCGTCTGTCCTGTATGTTTCCCATTCAGTGGAACAACTTCTACACACATACACTTAAAAAAATGAAAACTAATCAGAAATCAGTCATGTGTTGATTGACATATTGTTGTACTTTTAATCAGTTTATTTCTGTCAGTAAATTGGGATCAGATCATTTATCATGAATCACTGAATTGCAGTTTGATTTTCTGCAGAATTCTACATCAATAAAGAGCATCCGATTAAACCGTGTCTCCTCTTACTTACTGCCATATAACATCTGGAGCATAGCTATGGGACATTAACACTTATTAAATGTATACTAGAATATCACAGATATTTTCTGGAGCAAAATAATAATAATAAAAAGGTCTACAAACATCTGGACATTCATTTTTGAGTGATTTTTTTTGTTTTGTTTTTAAAAACCTTAGATTTCGGGAGGACTTAACTGACTGGTTACATACAAAAAGTTTCTGAACTGGAAATAAATCATGAGGTGTTGTGCATTTTAATAAGAGACAACAAAACAAATTCTGGGAAATCCCCACCCTGAGTTTAAAAAAAGCTCAAGATTATTAAAAGGAAAAATGCCCCCCAAAAAACCCTCTTAAATATTTATTTGATAAATGTAATCTTCAGAGAGAATTATTTTTATTTATTTTATTTTAGACTTTAAGTAGATTGTTTTTTACTGTGATTAATAAAAACTAACACATTTTGCTTTACTGCAAGTGTGTGTTTTAAATCTTGTGCCTGGTTTGTAAAACTTCTTGTCAGCACATGATGGAAGTAATATCCCACACTGCCGGTCATTTTTCTCTTTTCCCATCTTCATTAATTAAAATAAATAATATAAAAATCTAAACTTGAAATGTGTGCAGACTTTTGTCCTTATGCCATAGATTAAACCTTCTTTTATTTATTTATATATTTATCACATTATTTTGTTATTTGCACATGCATGAAATAAAACAAATCAACTAGAACACATTTAACCCTTTCATGCATAAATCATGTTTAAGCGAATCCAGTTTCTTTTATTTAGGAATATATATATTTTTGTCAGTTTATAAATATCACTCATCTTAAAAAGTAAATAGATCGTCCGTGTGCAATGTGTAACTGAAATTTTATTTTTTTAAATAGAAAATATAAAAATGTAAACATATTCTTCACAGGTACAACATTTACACAGTACATTAAATCATTCGCTTTTAAAAATCTAAGTTGTTTGGTGGAGTGGTACAAAAATATTTTATAAACATATGGAGATATGCTGCATTGATAAATAATCTAGAACGAGACAGAATGAGAATATTTACATATTATTATTTTTTTCTGAAATTCTATTTTTTTTAATAGTTTAAAAAAAACCCTAGCATTATAAAGTGTTAATGTTATTTCAAGTTCATGTTATATCATGGCTCCTTGCCGCTAGGCGGCAGCAGTGTGTGTATTTACACTCAGTGACGCGGCGCTGTAACAGCAACAGAGGACCTTACTAAAACAGCCCTATTAATCGATTTGAACACATCGATCAAGAGGTTTTAAAACATTTTACACCTAAAATCACATTTCGTTATATAATAGTGCGTTATTTAACGGTTTATAATGTTAAAGTGTCTTTTTAATTTTAGCGTCTGGCTTTAATTTTTGAGTAAAAAGTAGACATTTATTCAACGAAAGTCTGTGTATCGACTTGTTACGTCTGGTGTAACTGAGTTCCATCAGAAACGCATGTATACACACACACACACACACACACACACGCGGGGTGAGCATCACTCCTGACAGTGTTAGCGGTCATCTCCAGTGTGTTTGTGTGTGATTTAAAGTGGTGATGTTGCGCTGTGTTTTGTTGAACACTGTGCGAGCCGGAAGTGCTGTTCATGTGAGGAATTCTCCGCCGTGTTTCTGTCACATCGCTGTGAGAAAGTTCGCGAATGTCCCAAACCCAACCGGAGAAGAAGATGAGGTCCAGTTCGGGGATTATTCTAGAACTTTCTCCTCCAGGATGATTTTCCGGAAGACGTCCGCGGAGCAGCAGGACGCGAAACATATAGACGCGGAAGTGGAGCAGGACGAACCGGACCACTTCCGGTTTAGAACCAAGCACCGGAAGAGTAACACACCGTACTGGTATTTACTGCAGTGCAAGAAGCTGCTCAAGAAAGATAAAGTGAGAGAAAGATTATAAAAATAAACATTAAACTCCATTGTGTCTCTGTGTATTGAACCGAATTCTCCATTTGATTCTCTAACACAGCAGCTCTGAAAGTAGTTCCGGCTCCGAATCACAGCTTTATATTAATGCGCTAATGTCTTTATCTTCTCTATCAGAACTAAGTTGTTTCACATTAAACGGAGCTATAAATGGATAAAAAGCACGATGTGTCGCTCTTACTGTAGTGTAAGAAGAATAAAACGCTTTAATAACCCCTCTCTCATCCATCCCTTCTTATTCTCTCTCTCTCATCCATCCCTTCTTATTCTCTCTCTCTCTCTCTCATCCATCCCTTCTTATTCTCTCTCTCTCATCCATCCCTTCTTATTCTCTCTCTCTCTCTCTCTCTCTCTCTCTCTCTCTCATCCATCCCTTCTTATTCTCTCTCTCTCATCCATCCCTTCTTATTCTCTCTCTCTCTCTCTCTCTCTCTCTCTCATCCATCCCTTCTTATTCTCTCTCTCTCATCCATCCCTTCTTATTCTCTCTCTCTCTCTCTCTCTCATCCATCCCTTCTTATTCTCTCTCTCTCTCTCATCCATCCCTTCTTATTCTCTCTCTCTCTCTCTCATCCATCCCTTCTTATTCTCTCTCTCTCTCTCTCTCTCTCTCTCTCTCATCCATCCCTTCTTATTCTCTCTCTCTCATCCATCCCTTCTTATTCTCTCTCTCTCTCTCTCTCTCTCTCTCTCTCTCTCATCCATCCCTTCTTATTCTCTCTCTCTCATCCATCCCTTCTTATTCTCTCTCTCTCTCTCTCTCTCTCTCTCTCTCATCCATCCCTTCTTATTCTCTCTCTCTCATCCATCCCTTCTTATTCTCTCTCTCTCATCCATCCCTTCTTATTCTCTCTCTCTCATCCATCCCTTCTTATTCTCTCTCTCTCATCCATCCCTTCTTATTCTCTCTCTCTCTCTCTCTCTCTCTCATCCATCCCTTCTTATTCTCTCTCTCTCATCCATCCCTTCTTATTCTCTCTCTCTCTCTCTCATCCATCCCTTCTTATTCTCTCTCTCTCTCTCTCTCTCTCTCTCTCATCCATCCCTTCTTATTCTCTCTCTCTCTCTCTCATCCATCCCTTCTTATTCTCGCTCTCTCTCTCTCTCATCCATCCCTTCTTATTCTGTCTCTCTCTCTCATCCATCCCTTCTTATTCTGTCTCTCTCTCTCTCTCATCCATCCCTTCTTATTCTCTCTCTCTCTCTCTCTCATCCATCCCTTCTTATTCTGTCTCTCTCTCTCATCCATCCCTTCTTATTCTGTCTCTCTCTCTCATCCATCCCTTCTTATTCTCTCTCTCTCTCTCTCTCATCCATCCCTTCTTATTCTCTCTCTCTCTCTCTCTCATCCATCCCTTCTTATTCTGTCTCTCTCTCTCATCCATCCCTTCTTATTCTGTCTCTCTCTCTCATCCATCCCTTCTTATTCTCTCTCTCTCTCTCTCTCTCATCCATCCCTTCTTATTCTGTCTCTCTCTCTCTCATCCATCCCTTCTTATTCTCTCTCTCTCATCCATCCCTTCTTATTCTCTCTCTCTCTCTCATCCATCCCTTCTTATTCTCTCTCTCTCATCCATCCCTTCTTATTCTCTCTCTCTCTCTCTCATCCATCCCTTCTTATTCTCTCTCTCTCTCTCTCTCTCTCTCATCCATCCCTTCTTATTCTCTCTCTCTCTCTCTCTCTCTCATCCATCCCTTCTTATTCTGTCTCTCTCTCTCTCTCTCTCTCATCCATCCCTTCTTATTCTCTCTCTCTCTCTCTCTCTCTCTCTCTCTCTCATCCATCCCTTCTTATTCTCTCTCTCTCTCTCATCCATCCCTTCTTATTCTCTCTCTCTCTCTCTCATCCATCCCTTCTTATTCTGTCTCTCTCTCTCTCTCTCTCTCATCCATCCCTTCTTATTCTCTCTCTCTCTCTCATCCATCCCTTCTTATTCTGTCTCTCTCTCTCTCTCATCCATCCCTTCTTATTCTGTCTCTCTCTCTCTCTCTCTCATCCATCCCTTCTTATTCTCTCTCTCTCTCTCTCTCTCTCTCTCTCTCATCCATCCCTTCTTATTCTGTCTCTCTCTCTCTCTCTTTCATCCATCCCTTCTTATTCTGTCTCTCTCTCTCTCTCATCCATCCCTTCTTATTCTGTCTCTCTCTCATCCATCCCTTCTTATTCTGTCTCTCTCTCTCATCCATCCCTTCTTATTCTCTCTCTCTCTCTCTCATCCATCCCTTCTTATTCTCTCTCTCTCTCTCTCTCATCCATCCCTTCTTATTCTCTCTCTCTCTCTCATCCATCCCTTCTTATTCTGTCTCTCTCTCTCTCTCATCCATCCCTTCTTATTCTGTCTCTCTCTCTCTCTCTCATCCATCCCTTCTTATTCTCTCTCTCTCTCTCTCTCTCTCTCTCTCTCATCCATCCCTTCTTATTCTGTCTCTCTCTCTCTCTCTTTCATCCATCCCTTCTTATTCTGTCTCTCTCTCTCTCTCATCCATCCCTTCTTATTCTGTCTCTCTCTCATCCATCCCTTCTTATTCTGTCTCTCTCTCTCATCCATCCCTTCTTATTCTCTCTCTCTCTCTCATCCATCCCTTCTTATTCTCTCTCTCTCTCTCATCCATCCCTTCTTATTCTCTCTCTCTCTCTCTCTCTCTCTCTCTCTCATCCATCCCTTCTTATTCTGTCTCTCTCTCATCCATCCCTTCTTATTTTCTCTCTCTCTCTCTCTCTCATCCATCCCTTCTTATTCTGTCTCTCTCTCTCTCTCATCCATCCCTTTTTATTCTGTCTCTCTCTCTCTCTCATCCATCCCTTCTTATTCTGTCTCTCTCTCTCTCTCTCATCCATCCCTTCTTATTCTGTCTCTCTCATCCATCCCTTCTTATTCTGTCTCTCTCTCTCTCTCTCTCTCTCATCCATCCCTTCTTATTCTGTCTCTCTCTCTCTCTCTCTCTCTCTCTCTCATCCATCCCTTCTTATTCTGTCTCTCTCTCTCTCTCATCCATCCCTTCTTATTCTCTCTCTCTCTCTCTCATCCATCCCTTCTTATTCTCTCTCTCTCTCTCTCATCCATCCCTTCTTATTCTCTCTCTCTCTCTCATCCATCCCTTCTTATTCTCTCTCTCTCTCTCTCTCATCCATCCCTTCTTATTCTCTCTCTCTCTCTCTCTCTCATCCATCCCTTCTTATTCTCTCTCTCTCTCTCTCTCTCATCCATCCCTTCTTATTCTCTCTCTCTCTCTCTCATCCATCCCTTCTTATTCTCTCTCTCTCTCATCCATCCCTTCTTATTCTCTCTCTCTCATCCATCCCTTCTTATTCTCTCTCTCTCTCTCTCATCCATCCCTTCTTATTCTCTCTCTCTCTCTCTCATCCATCCCTTCTTATTCTCTCTCTCTCTCTCATCCATCCCTTCTTATTCTGTCTCTCTCTCATCCATCCCTTCTTATTCTGTCTCTCTCTCTCTCTCTCTCTCATCCATCCCTTCTTATTCTCTCTCTCTCTCTCATCCATCCCTTCTTATTCTCTCTCTCTCTCATCCATCCCTTCTTATTCTCTCTCTCTCTCATCCATCCCTTCTTATTCTCTCTCTCTCTCATCCATCCCTTCTTATTCTGTCTCTCTCTCTCTCTCTCTCTCTCTCATCCATCCCTTCTTATTCTGTCTCTCTCTCTCTCTCTCTCTCTCTCTCTCTCTCTCATCC